>NW_021635663.1:0-35007 GCF_004799145.2 Neltuma alba | reverse complement strand
AAAAATCCCTAAAGAGAAGGAAATTAATTTTCCTTTTATTAAATATTAGGAAATTAATTTTGAGACAAAGAGAAAAATTTGGGAAGATATAATGAGGAGAATAAATTAAGGATCTGGAAAAAAATAATTACAGAGGCTAGCATGTAATTATTAGAAAAGAAGTGTAAAAACTCAGAGACTAAAGTAAATGATAAAGCAAGATTGGTGTCTTGCAAATCAAGGATCCTATTGAGCCATGTGTCAAGTGTCACACCCTGATAATTTTATTCTAGTTGATGAATGATTTGTGACTGACTAAGGCCAAATAGTATAGTAGACTGGTAGAGGATCCAGGCTATGAGGAAAAATCAGGATAGGGACATAACGGTCATTCTTGAAAAGATCAGTCAAGAAAGGGCAGTATTGGAAATAATGTCAAAATTCCTGAAAATTCCCAGAAAATCATGAAAAATAGAAAGGAGGGTACAGAATAATGTTTGAGGCTTAGAAGATGAATATGAGATTAAAAATAATTTATCAGGAAATTATTTGTAATTATTGGAATTTTTGGTTAATTAAGGAAAATTAGCCAATTTCCATTATTTAAAATATATAGAGGCCTCAAAAATTCAAGGAAAAATATGGATAAATTATGTGACATATTATCCTAATTTATAAAATTATTTCCCACCTTTGGATGTACAAAGGTTAGCTTAAAGGATATTTATTACCGAATTATTATCGGTAGAATAGTGATTTTTGACAGAATAAAATTTAGAAAATTATAGAGGGAGATAGAACTTGAGAAAAATCATGGATTACCCTTGGAATGAGGGGAATTTAATGAGGTGTTGAAATCGAATTTTGTGACAGTAAATTGGACAGGATTGTTGGAAAATCGGACCGGAAATACACAAATAATCAGTGGATTGCACTGATTATTGGATGAGTCATATTTTTCCAATATTAAGAGCAATAATTCGGCCAAAATTAGAAGGAGAGGACAAAGTTGGAATTTTCCAAATTGTTCAAGGGCATAAAGGGAAATAAGAGACAAAATAATAAAATAATATTTATTTTCCACATGAAAATCACATGGTGATTAGGTGTCCCTACATGTGTCACTTTCTTATGGGTGAGTGCCCTAAGATTTGTCCACGTGTAAAGTAGAAAAAAATGGACGGCCGAGATCGCATCTTTTTCCCGAAGGGCATTTTCGGCATTTTGAAATATCAAGGCCTATAAATACCCCCCTTCATGAAGAATTCGGCCAAGAGGTGTTGTTGGAGAGAATTTGTGTTCTTGAGTTCTAGGAGAGAGAAAGGAAGAAAGAAGAGAGAGAAAGAGAGACAGCAAGCTTAATCACCTCTAATCGCCGATTAAGCGCTAATTAAGGTATGTTTATCTCCTAAGTGTTAATTATTTTAGTTGATTATTTATTGAGGAAGATTAGGATTAATTACCTTGATTAATTATGGTTTAGTGATAGCTAAGATTAATTATGTTATTTGATTAAGGATTAGTAAGTGATTAAGGTTAGCTACCATGATTAATTAGGGATGAGTTAGGATAATTGAAGGATATGATTAATTATGAGGGTAATCATTGTGATTAAGGATTGATTAATGGTTAATCATGTTGATTAGAGAATGATTAATGGTTAATCCAAAAAGGGATTAGTGATTTAATCTTAAGGATTATGACTTGGACTTGAGGACCTTAATTAAAGTATTGGATTAAGGACTAAGGGTTAGTGATTAACCAAGGAAGCATGATTAATCATGGTTAAGGAAGAATTCCAAGACCTTAATTGAGGATTAAGGCTTGGTCAAACCAAGGTCAAAGGTTTAGAAAGGATACAGAAATTATAATTGAAAGATACAAGGGTAGCATTATATTGAGAAAGAATGGTATACTGGATATGGAATTTACCATACCCTTACTGTATGGTTGATAGGCAACTCTTCTGGAAACCTAGGAGGATCTCCAGCAAGGGATCAAGGAGGAAACGTTAAGCAAGGAATTGAGGTAGCGTGAACTGCAATTATTTTGTTGATCTGCATTTGATGTATCTGCTATGTGTGTTTATGTGCCATGAGAATGTTATGTACAGATGATGTGAACTCCTTGCAATGTATGCCTTGGCTCTTGCATGATTGAGTTTTGACCAGAATGATTATATGCTCCATGATATGATGACATGGATACAGAATGATTATAGCATGGCATAAAGACTAGAAATGTTATCTTACTGCATGTAGCATGACATCTTATGCATGTTGACTTGATGGTTGTATGTTCAATGCTACTGGGATTTCTATGAAATCTCATTCCTCCTATAACATGATATCCTAGGTGCCACTACTGCAAGGAGAAAGGAAAGGAATAGTCATGGCTTGAAGAAGTTATGAATTATGTAATGTATTATACGGTTTTGAACCTTTCTCTTTCAAGCCATGTAAGCATACTATGATCATGAATACATGATATGATAACCTTTTTGGAATGTATATTAATGATAGAGTAGCTTTATATGTGATTATGGTATGATTATAGTGAAAAACGAAATGCTGTAGAATTAGTGAAAAAGGGGATAAAAATGGTCTAGATTTGACCAAACTTTGACCAACGAAGACCCTGGTCAAATGGTTGACTTTTTCCCTGAAATTTGGTATGCAAATAGATCTTATTTTTCCCTTTAAAATGAGTGGTAAAGCGTCACAATCGGAGCTCTGTGTAAGAAGTTATGCCTTTCCGAAGTTAGGCAAAAATCCTGGAAAATAGAAAAATGACCAAATGAACAGTACTTTTCGAAATTGAAAACGAATGCGTTTCTGATTAAAGCGGAACCTGAGGTCATTTTTCCTTGATAGATGATGTTAAGAGCTTCGAGTGAGACTTGGAACGACCTCGTTTCGATTTTTCTAGAATTAGTTATGATTTTTCAAAGTTATGCCAAGTTTAAGGTTACGGTGAATAGTAATGCGGGAAAAGAAATTTTCAAATTCAGGTTTTTCAACCCGGTAACCTTAGAT
Source organism: Neltuma alba (assembly GCF_004799145.2). Taxonomy (NCBI): domain Eukaryota; kingdom Viridiplantae; phylum Streptophyta; class Magnoliopsida; order Fabales; family Fabaceae; genus Neltuma; species Neltuma alba. The sequence goes on along the minus strand of NW_021635663.1, from coordinate 31,993 downwards.
TGCGCTTCCGAATGTCTTAACTTGGCACAACATAAGGTCGTAAACGTAAGGTGTTACATTTATGGTATCAGAGCACATGGTTCTGGCACACAGAACAAATTTTGATATTTTGTATGCTCTGCATTTTAAGGAAAGCATGTGATAGTGCTTATTAATGAGTTCATTTGGTCATTAGGATTACAGAAAAGCTCAGGTAATGGCTGTTTGTAGTGGAAGTGGAAAATCCGGAGAGACCATCAGCAAGGTCATGCCCGGTGAGCGATATCCATGGTGGTATGATGAGACATGGTGGTACGAGGACATTGAGAGGTATGGAGAGCTTAGCACTAAATCCCCAGCTACCCAGGTAGATTACTTCGGTTTCAAGGGGAAGGCTCTAGAGAAAGACATTGCCACTGTTGCCTCTAATGATATAGCTCCAGTTATTAAGATGCCTACTAAGGATGAAGCAGGTCCGAGTAAGATCCCTACACCTGAAATTAAGAAAGAGTTCCAGTACCTTCCTCAGCTAGTTCAAGAGTTCCAGTTTAGAAGCCGTTTTATTAAGCCGTATGAGCACCAGGAAGCTGATGTATACTTAAGGTTCTTAGAGGACATTAAGAGCCTTTATTATTGGGTGACTAGAGAGGACCGTACCTTGGGAGACGATGATTGGATCCTAGCCCTGTATCGTGTAATCCCAAGACATGGAAATGGAAGGAAGGGATTAATGAGATAGACAATCGCCTACCCAGATGTACTTTCCTGGAGATGGTCGACGCCATAGAGACCTTTGTATGGGCTACTTTTCCATGAGCTGGTCATGGTCAATGCTAGACTGATGATGTATATAGTGTAAATAGTTTTGGACTGTATATAAGTTAGGCTAACTGCTAAAACTCTGTGTAACCCTTGTGTTGCTGTACAAATGTTTGTTATATAAATAAGAAGGGTATGTTTATATGATAAATGATTAAAGAGTTCCTTTATTCTCCCATAGTTAATTAAAGAACAAGCGAAATGGTGAGAACACGGAGAGGAGCAAGAAACACTCCTGAGGAACCACATAGAGATCCTATCCAGCAAGTAATGAATAGGCTGGATGAGCAACAACGAGTCGTACAGCAACTACAAGAGGCACAGTTACGGCAGCAGAAGAGAGAGACGCCGTTATAGCAGCAGCGGTAGCAGCAGCGATTGCTCAGTTACGACAACCTGAGCAAATGCAAGCTGAAGCGACCCCACAAGTCCAACAGCAAGTACCTGAAGAGCAAGCAGGAGTGGCTGAAAATCAAGGAGATATTCAGCAGTGGATTACGAAATTTTGCAAGCATAATCCACCAGAGTTCAAGGGTTCATTGGAACCACAAATAGCTGAAGATTGGATTACCCGACTGGAGAAGATCTTTCGGGTAATGGGATGTTCATCTGAGATTAAAGCTCAGATGGCAATTTATAAGCTAGAAAAGGAAGCAGATCAGTGGTGGAACAACACTGAGTTGGTACTGCAAGCCAACAACACCCCAATAACATGGGAGGTGTTAAAGAAAGATTCTATCAGAAGTACTTTCCCCGATCAGCACAGGATAAAATGGAAGCTGAATTCCTAGTGTTGCAGCAGGGGAATAATGAAACTTTTGATGACTACTTAGCAAGCACATTCGGCTGTCCCGTTATTCTTATCTATCTAAAACGTCTCAATGATGAACGGTGGAATACGGAGAAGCTGGTCAGAGGATTAAAGCCAGCATTAAGGGAGGTCGTGGCGCCTCAACAGATCGAGAGTTTTAACAAGGCAGTAGAAGTCTGCCGCATTACTGAAGCAAGTCAGAATCATCGAGGAATGATGCCAGTTAGCTTTGAAAGCTGAGAGACCCCCATCGAGGCCGAATCCAGAAGGAACCTCTTATGTTAATAAGAAGAGGAAGAGACCTGGCTTTGGCAGAAAGATGAGAAGAGGGAGCAGACGACCTGAAGGGTTTGATATCACACGAAGGGCCAAGGAATGTGAGAAGTGTGGCAAGAATCATGGCGACAGGCCATGTTTATTTGGCCAGAACGTGTGCTATAGATGTGGGAGACCAGGACACTTTTCAAAGGAATGTCCACAAGGGGCAGAAGGGACGAGACAGCAGACCCAAGGCAGGGTGTTTGCCCTTACACAGGAAGAGGCCCGTAAGTCACCTGACATGATCCAAGGTACGATCACTGTTAATGATTGCCTTGTGTATGCCATGTTTGACTCAGGTGCTAGCCATTCCTTTATATCACATGATTGTGTTGGGCGATTGGGTTTGACTGTTGATACCTTGCCATATGATATTGTTGTTTCTACTCCCACTAGTCCTAAAGTTGTGACTTCTAAAGCATGCCTGAATTGTGTGGTCTGTTATCAGCATTGTTGCACTATCATTGACTTGATATGCATGCCTTTTCGTGACATTGAGGTGATAATTGGTTTGAATTGGTTATCTGCCAATAACATACTTCTAGATTGTGGTAAGAAAACGTTAGTATTACCCTCTAAGGAAGAAATCCTAGAAAAGAAGTAAGTCTAAATTTTATAACTGAAGCCGAAGCGAGTAGATGCTTACGGCACGGATGTCAAGGATATATTGTATTCTTCTCAATTCGAGCAGAGGCAGAAGAAGGAATTGAAGAGATACCGATAGTGAAAGACTTCCCAGAGGTATTTCCAACAGAGATCAGTGGACTTCCGCCAGAGCGAGAAGTGGAGTTCACAATTGATCTTGTACCAGGGACAAAACCAATATCCAAAGCTCCATATCGAATGGCTCCCAACGAAATGGTTGAGCTAAAGAGACAAATTGAGGAGCTGTTGGAGAAGGGTTTTATAAGACCAAGTGTATCTCCCTGGGGTGCTCCAGTACTCTTTGTGAAAAAGAAAGACGGTAGTCTAAGGCTATGCATTGACTATCGAGAGCTAAACAAGGTGACGATAAAGAATAAATACCCTCTGCCGCGAATTGATGATCTGTTAGACCAACTGGCAGGAGCAAAGGTGTTTTCCAAGATCGATCTACGATCGGGATATCATCAGCTGCGGATAAAGACAGAAGATGTTTCGAAGACTGCATTTAGGACCCGATACGGACACTATGAGTTCTTAGTGATGCCGTTTGGATTGACAAATGCACCTGCTATTTTCATGGACTACATGAACCGGATTTTTAGACCATACTTAGATCTGTTTGTAGTAGTTTTTATTGATGACATACTAGTGTACTCCAAAACTCAAGAAGAGCATGAGCAGCACTTGAGAATTGTGCTGAGTACACTGAAGGAGAAACAACTCTACGCCAAGCTCAGTAAATGTGAGTTTTGGTTAAAGGAAGTTAAATTCCTAGGCCATGTGATTAACCATGAAGGTGTGGCCGTAGATCCCAGTAAAGTTGAATCAGTACTGAACTGGGAGCAGCCTAAGACAGTGACAGAAATACGAAGTTTCTTAGGGCTGGCAGGTTACTATAGGAGATTTATCCAGGACTTTTCTAGAATTGCCCAAGCACTGACAAAGCTAACCAGGAAGAACCAGCAGTTCTTGTGGGACGAGAAATGTGAGGCAAGTTTTCAAGAGCTGAAGCGAAGGCTAACCTCTACCCCAGTACTAGTTATCCCCGATCCAACACTACCATATGTAGTGTACACAGATGCTAGCAAACAGGGATTGGGATGTGTACTGATGCAGCAGGGAAGAGTTGTTGCCTACGCCTCACGCCAATTAAAACCTCACGAAGAAAATTACCCCACTCACGACCTGGAGCTTGCAGCGATAGTGTATGCCTTGAAGATATGGAGGCATTATTTGTATGGGGCAACTATAGAATTGTTCTGTGATCACAAGAGTCTCAAGTACCTGCAAGACCAGAAAGAACTTAACATGAGACAGAGGAGATGGATGGAGTTGTTAAAAGATTATGACTATCAGATCAAGTATCATCCGGGAAAAGCCAATGTAGTGGCTGATGCTCTGAGCAGAAAAGTGGTGCAAGTAGCTACCCTCATATCAAAGAGGGTGATCTGTTAGAAGATATAAGAGATTGGGGTCCTATTTATCACATGCAGTTAACAGCAGATGATGTGGCTAATGAGCCATTAGTGCAGAGAACAACTGTTGATGTGATAAGACAAATCAAAGAAGCTCAAAGAGGAGATCCGTTAGCAAAGACCCTTCGAGCTAAAGTCTTGAGCAATGAGGCAAAAGATTTCGAGATCTCAACAGAGGGAGTAATAGAATTCAGAGGAAGATCGTATGTTCCTCCTGTAGATGATCTCAGGAAGCAAATCCTAGATGAGGCACATAAAAGCAAATATACGATTCATCCAGGAATGACCAAGATGTATCAAGACATCAAGTCATTATTTTGGTGGCCTGGTATGAAACGAGATGTCACTGAGTATGTGACAAAGTGCCTTACATGCCAAAAGGTGAAGACGGAACATCAGAAGCCGTCAGGATTGTTACAACCCCTTAGTATTCCTGAATGGAAATGGGATAGTATCTCTATGGACTTCATAGTAGGATTACCTCGTACGTCGTCAGGATACGATGCAATATGGGTCATAGTTGATAGACTGACGAAGTCGGCCCATTTCTTGGCGATTAATGTTAAATGTTCGCCAGAGAAGTTAGCGAGGTTATACATTAAAGAGATCGTAAGATTACATGGGGTTCCAGAGTACATTGTGTCTGACAGGGATCCAAGATTCATGTCGAGATTCTGGAAAGCAGTGCAAGAAGCCATGGGCACGGTACTGAGTTTCAGTACAGCTTATCATCCGCAAACGGACGGACAAACAGAACGAACGATACAGACACTAGAAGATATGCTGAGAGCGTGCGTTTTGGATTTCAAAGGAAGCTGGGATGAATATCTGCCTTTGGCAGAATTCGCGTACAACAACAGTTACCATTCCAGTATCCAGATGGCACCATACGAGGCATTGTACGGGAGAAAGTGCAGATCCCCGCTTTGTTGGGCAGAACTCGGAGAGAGAAAAATTTGGGGTCCAGATATAGTAGATCGTACCTCTGAACAGATTAAACAGATCAAACAGAGGTTACTCACGGCTCAAAGCAGACAGAAGAGCTACGCCGACAGTAGGAGAAAGCCGTTAGAGTTCGAGGTTGGAGACCATGTCTTCCTGAAGGTATCTCCAACTACTGGAGTAGGACGATCTATTAAGGCGAGAAAGCTGACGCCTAAATATGTGGGACCATTCCAAATACTCTCAAAGGTAGGACCTGTAGCCTATCGACTGGCCTTACCCCCAAATTTAAGTCAGTTGCACAATGTCTTCCATGTTTCCCAGTTGAAGAAGTACAATCCGGATCCAGAACATGTGCTAGAATATGATCAGATTGAGCTAAAGAACAATCTGACATTTGAAGTAAGACCAGAACGCATAGTGGATCGGAAAGTTAAGCAGCTGAGGAACAAAGGAATCCCTTTGGTCAAAGATCTAAATCAAGAAGAAGCCACGTGGGAAAAGGAGGACGAGATGAGGACCAAGTATCCAGAGCTTTTCACATAAGGTATGTGTTAAAATTTCGAGGACGAAATTTATTTTTTAGGGGGGAAGAAATGTCACACCCTGATAATTTTATTTTAGTTGATGAATGATTTGTGACTAACTAAGGCCAAATAGTATAGTAGACTGGTAGAGGATCCAGACTATGGGGAAAAATCAGGATAGGGACATAACCGTCATTCTTGAAAAGATCAGTCAAGAAAGGGCAGTATTGGAAATAATGTCCAAAATTCCTGAAAATTCCCAAAAAGTCATGAAAAATAGAAAGGAGGGTACAGAATAATGTTTGAGGCTTAGAAGATGAATATGAGATTAAAAATAATTTATCAGGAAATTATTTGTAATTATTGGAATTTTTGGTTAATTAAGGAAAATTAGCCAATTTCCATTATTTAAAATATATAGAGGCCTCAAAAATTCAAGGAAAAATATGGATAAATTATGTGACATATTATCCTAATTTATAAAATTATTTCCCACCTTTGGATGTACAAAGGTTAGCTTAAAGGATATTTATTACCGAATTATTATCGGTAGAATAGTGATTTTTGACAGAATAAAATTTAGAAAATTATAGAGGGAGATAGAACTTGAGAAAAATCATGGATTACCCTTGGAATGAGGGGAAATTAATGAGGTGTTGAAATCGAAATTTTGTGACAGTAAATTGGACAGGATTGTTGGAAAATCGGACCGAAAATACACAAATAATCAGTGGATTGCACTGATTATTGGATGAGTCATATTTTTCCAATATTAAGAGCAATAATTCGGCCAAAATTAGAAGGAGAGGACAAAGTTGGAATTTTCCAAATTGTTCAAGGGCATAAAGGGAAATAAGAGACAAAATAATAAAATAATATTTATTTTCCACATGGAAATCACATGGTGATTAGGTGTCCCTACATGTGTCACTTTCTTATGGTGAGTGCCCTAAGATTTGTCCACGTGTAAAGTAGAAAAAAATGGACGGCCGAGATCGCATCTTTTTCCCGAAGGGCATTTTCGGCATTTTGAAATATCAAGGCCTATAAATACCCCCCCTTTCATGAAGAATTCGGCCAAGAGGTGTTTGTTGGGAGAGAATTTTGTGTTCTTGAGTTCTAGGAGAGAGAAAGGAAGAAAGAAGAGAGAGAAAGAGAGACAGCAAGCTTAATCACCTCTAATCGCCGATTAAGCGCTAATTAAGGTATGTTTATCTCCCTAAGTGTTAATTATTTTTAGTTGATTATTTATTTGAGGAAGATTAGGATTAATTACCTTGATTAATTATGGTTTAGTGATAGCTAAGATTAATTATGTTATTTGATTAAGGATTAGTAAGTGATTAAGGTTAGCTACCCTAATTAATTAGTGATTAGTTATGATAATTGAAGGATGATTAATTATGGGTAATCATGTTGATTAAGTATTGATTAAAGCTTAATCATATTGATTAGAGAATGATTAATGGTTAATCCAAAAAGGGATTAGTGATTTAATCTTAAAGGATTATGACTATGTGACTTGAGGACCTTAATTAAGTATTGGATTAAGGACTAAGGGTTAGTGATTAACCAAGGAAGCATGATTAATCATGGGTTAAGGAAGAATTCCAAGACCTTAATTGAGGATTAAGGCTTGGTCAAACCAAGGTCAAAGGTTTAGGAAAGGTATACAGAAATTATAAATTGAAAGATACAAGGGTAGCATTATATTGAGAAAGAATGGTATACTGGATATGGAATTTACCATACCCTTACTGTATGGTTGATAGGCAACTCTCCTGGAAACCTAGGAGGATCTCCAGCAAGGGATCAAGGAGGAAACGTTAAGCAAGGAATTGAGGTAGCGTGAACTGCAATTATTTTGTTGATCTGCATTTGATGTATCTGCTATGTGTGTTTATGTGCCATGAGATTGTTATGTACAGATGATGTGAACTCCTTGCAATGTATGCCTTGGCTCTTGCATGATTGAGTTTTGACCAGAATGATTATATGCTCCATGATATGATGACATGGATACAGAATGATTATAGCATGGCATAAAGACTAGAAATGTTATCTTACTGCATGTAGCATGACATCTTATGCATGTGGACTTGATGGTTGTATGTTCAATGCTACTGGGATTTCTATGAAATCTCATTCCTCCTATAACATGATATCCTAGGTGCCACTACTGCCAAGGAGAAAGGAAAGGAAATAGTCATGGCTTGAAGAAGTTATGAATTATGTAATGTATTATACGGTTTTGAACCTTTCTCTTTCAAGCCATGTAAGCATGCTATGATCATGAACACATGATATGATAACCTTTTTGGAATGTATATTAATGATAGAATAGCTTTACATGTGATTATAGTATGATTATAGTGAAAAACGAAATGCTGTTAGAATTAGTGAAAAAGGGGATAAAAATGGTCTAGATTTGACCAAACTTTGACCAACGAAGACCCTGGTCAAATGGTTGACTTTTTCCCTGAAATTTGGCATGCAAATAGATCTTATTTTTCCCTTAAAAATGAGTGGTAAATCGTCACAATCGGAGCTCTGTGTAAGAAGTTATGCTTTTCCGAAGTTAGGCAAAAATCCTGGAAAATAGAAAAATGACCAAATGAACAGTAATTTTCGAAATTGAAAACGAATGCGTTTCTGATTAAAGCGGAACCTGAGGTCATTTTTCCTTGATAGATGATGTTAAGAGCTTCGAGTGAGACTTGGAACGACCTCGTTTCGATTTTTCTAGAATTAGTTATGATTTTTCAAAGTTATGCCAAGTTTAAGGTTACGGTGAATAGTAATGCGGGAAAAGAAATTTTCAAATTCAGGTTTTTCAACCCGGTAACCTTAGATTGCGCTTCCGAATGTCTTAACTTGGCACAACATAAGGTCGTAAACGTAAGGTGTTACATCAAGCTCTTGATTTGAATTAGCCAAGTGTCATTCCATGAATGGAGAGGATTTTGACTTTAGTAAATAATTTCATTTGGAATTATGTTAATTAGGAAAAAGGAATCAAGACTTAGTAGGGTAATGACACTTGGACTATCATTAAAGAAGGTGGTTAGGATATTTTGAAGCATTAATCAAGCTCTTCTCTCCCCATTTTCAGATGTTCAAGTCGTGCAAGGGAGAAAATAGGAGAAAAAGAGAGAGTTTGAGAGAAAACAAGAAGAAAGGGAGCACTTTTGGTCATTCAAGCAAGTTGCAAGGTTAGATCTTGGTACTAGAGGTGTTCTTACTTTGTTTTCTTTCATTTTTATGGTTTAAAATCTGTCTGTTCCCTCTCTTAATGTGGACCAAAATGATTAATAAAAAGGGAAAAGAAGTTTTGATCATAACACTTGCTAAAACACAACAACACAAGCTAGATCCTAGTGTTGGCAAGTGAGTTTAAGTGATTTTAAAGCATTTTTCATGGTTGTTGTTGTGAGAGTTATTTTTAGCCAAGTGAAGAACTGGACCCTAGGATGAGCTTTTCATTGTTTTAAGGCTTCCATGATGCTTAAAATGAGGAATGGTGTAGGGTAGACTAAAAGAAACAAGTGTTGGAAGCCTAAAAGCAAAGCTGAAAATTTTGGGTCAAAACCTCTAGTGGTTTGGTTAGTCTGTGGCTGGAAGAATCAGTTTTATTTTCACAAATCTAAGCCCATTTTTGGAATCTACATGAAAATCCATGTAGGAAAAAGTTAAGGAGTGATTTTTAGGGTTAAAGAGAACCAAATCTAAAACTAGTGAACAAAGGAGGGAACTTTATGGTTCAAGAATCATTTTGATGTATGTTCTTGCTTTTTCATAGTTGGATAATGATTCTTGCTACCATTTTTGTTGGATCACATGGTTAGGGTTTGATATTTGCCAAGGGAAAGAGGAGAAGGAAGAAAGGCTAAGACTTTTGAAGCAAGGTAGTAAGTTAAACCTAGCTACTACCACTAACTAGTATTGTTGATTATTGTATGGTTAATTGCTATTATTGTGATTGAGCTCTCTTGATTGTTATGTGGCTGCTCTTTATAGTATCTTGCTTTGGCCTTTGCATGATTGAGTTTGCCAAATGATAAGCATGTTAGTTAATCTATAGTAGCTAATGTGATCATGCATAATAATGATACTTGCTTGGTGATATAGTTGGTTAATTTACTACTAGGATTTCCAAAAATCTCATCCCCCAAGAATCATGTAACATTTTAGGGCCTGAATCTTCAAAAGGGAAGCTGTAGATTGAAGGTTGATTTGTGGAGTTTAGCCACAAAATTCGTGAGCTTATTTTGGTTATGTAAATATTAAACTAACAGTGCTGGAAGCACACTAACCCTGACCGGTTCATGTGACTTTTTGATTATGTTCCTGAATGCTTTAAATCGTGAAATTCGGCACGATGAAAGATGACATCCTGAGCTTCAAATTGATAACTAATACGTTAAAAATGGACTAGTATACGATTTATAATGATTTTTCAAAGTTAATGGTCAGAATCTAGACATCAGGGTTTTTGGCAAATGGACAGTGTTGTTTTCTCAAAAACCTGACGCTTTCTCATAAATAATTGGACAATGAGATTATTTTTTCTTGAAAGAGGACTTAAAGAACTTTAAGTAGAATTTTGAAACACCCCAATTGGATTGGATTTTTTTAGAATAAGTTATGAATTTTTGAAGTTGGGCCAGAAAAACTGGATTTTTACCCGAGAACAGTAAAAATTCGAAAATTAGCATTTTTATGGTAAAAAGTGAGCCCAAGACCATCCAATGTGGTCAAAAATAATTTTGAAAGGAACCTAAATCAATATTATAGTAAGGTGTGACACTAAGCGTCCGTGTTCTTCCTAGAAATGAAGCCAAGCCTGAGTCCCTAATTCATTTGATGAAGCCTTGTCGTTAGGGGCACTCAAAAATACTAGAATTAAGCTTAGAAGTGCAGTGGCTCAACCCTAGGTCGATTCACAAGGAGGCTTGTTGTTCAAGAGTTTTGTTAATTAAATGCCTTCACAATTTATTAACAGTGGAAGTGATCTGATTGTATCTAATTGATTTAACTATCTATTCTACTTTTTATATTGATTTTCTGGTTTATGAAGATGTAGATGGCAGAAACAGAGGTTTAAGTGAAATGATATTCTTCCTAAGAGTGGTGACCAGACCTTCACAGACTGAAAAGATAATGGAGTCAAGAGTTACTGGCAGTCAGTATAATGATGCAAATATCAATCGGATAAATTGAAAATTCCCAAGATAGAATCAACCGATATCTACCATATATCATTCAGTCAAATCGAAATCTCAGTCAAACTAGACCTAAGAATCCAATCTAACCTACTTATACTCAAGGAATACACCGTCAATAAATCCAAATTGTAATCTGAATACATTATATCTTGCAGAAACAATTCAATCTCAGCCTAAAATCATAGTCAAACGTACAACTAGACAATCAACCGTGAACATAAACTGAAGATAAACTCCCCTGTCAGCATAGAGGCTCTGGTTCGGTCACATCTCTTAGGAAGGTGGAAGTTCAGCTGCTCATGGCGTCTCGAGTTGCTTCACCAAGCTTTAATCCAGATTCAGCCATGGCAGACGCTCCAGGAAGAAGATGAAAATGATGGTGAGATGCGGATGAGATAGAGAGAGAGTGTATGGGAGAAGAATGGTGATCTCCTCCGAATCTCCTTCTTTCCATTTTGTAACTAACTCCCTTCATCTGGCTAGGATCCGCGCCTTTTAGGATGGAGCTCCATGATCCGGGTCATCCAATTTCCTCCTCCCGCGTTGTTCGATCGTTTCTGGTTCAAATTGCTGATATGCGTCATCCGCCGCGGCGCCTTACCAATACGGTGTCGTTTGGATTATTGAATCTGAGCTACATGTAAATGCCAATCCGCCGTGGCGCCTCCTTCTATCCGCCGCGGCGCCTTTTACCGAGAGTCCCCTTGGAAATCCGCCGTGGCGCCTTCCTAAATCCGCTGTGGCGCCTCAGACAGAATTGAAACTCCCTGAAATTCACACCAAAGCAAGGATCAAAAGTACACACATATAAAATCATATAAAAATATGTAAAAACACATGCAAAACCTCACAATTCCTCTCACCAACTCTTATGCACAATGGAAGCTAATTATCCACAAAGTATGCAAATATCGATGGCAAAAGCATGAGTTTAGGGCTAGAAATGTATGCAAATAATGAGACTTATCAACTCCCCCACACTTAGCTTTTTGCACTCCTGGGCAAATCAGGTCTAAACTTGTTGTGAAAGAGAAGGATGAGAGAAAGGAATAAGCAAGCTCAAAAGTTCAGGTTACAACTGCAACCATCAATGATTCTTCAACCAATATCCATCCATGGAACATTCTAATGCAAGAAATCAAGCAATGATATGTAATTTAATCCAAGTGAATAAGATATAGAAGACCACACAAGGGAATTAGTGTATCGCTCAACTAACAAGTATCAAAGGTTCTTTCACTCAATTCACTTATTCAAATGCTCTACCATATGCTTGTAATAGCTCTACCTCTCCACCACCTAAATACATAAGTGCTCAAGAATCAAGAGGACTTTTGTGGCTTGTAATGTAAAGGATGGAAAGAAATGCATAAGGATGCATATGAGGATGGAGATAACATGTGAATCAATGTGTAGAATTCAATAGCATTAGTAATGTTCAATTTAAGGGTTGATTCCTTGATCTTGAATTCTTAAGCTATACAGGTGCTTTTATTCCCACTTTCTTTTCCTTTCCTTGCTTTTTCATGTATTTTCAACTTTCCTATTTTCTTTCTTTTTCATTCGCATGTTTCTTCTTTTCTTTTTCTTTTCATTTTTTTTTTCACCCCAGCTCAAGTATGCATCTCCTCATATCAATCCATCAATTGAATCCATCAAAATGCTAGTGAATTCTAGAAGGAATTAATGAAATGAAATATGCATTCTTGTAGGAAAGAGATTTTATAAATGAGAGTGAAATGAATGGAAAAATTCAGCTAAAAGGCTCAAATGGGTAACAAGGGATAAATCATGCAGGGGTTGGCCATTTGGTCTAAGTAGCTAATTTGAATGAATGCCTCAATCATGTTCAAGAATACTAATGTTGCATGTGGTCTTGATTAAGAACTAAGACAAGTTCTAGAGAGCATAAGAAACAAGTGAATGCACACATCAGAAATGAATATAAAGGCTCAAAGAATCCTTCCAACTAGGCTTTGTCTTCCATATTCATTCACTTCAGCTAAAGAACACATCATGCTTAATCTCTAAGTATTGGAAAATTTCACTTCATGATATCAATTTCCAAATCAAAATTAATCATAGATGCAACATTAAACCCTTGAAACAAGCTTAAACCTTCAAAAAGTTTTTTGAAAAACTGAGGATTTTACAAAAGACACAAAACACACAAAAACACAGCATTCACTCCCCCACACTTGATCCTTGCATTGCCCTCAATGCAAATCTGAACAAAAGATAAGCAAGGAAAGGTGGTAAAGGAAAGAGTGGACAAAACTAACATAACACAAGAAATAAAAACGACACACTTTTTTTTTTTTAAAGAAAAAGGGAGTTTTAGCAAACAGGACAGCAGCAACCACATTCTTCCCCCACACCTACCTCTTGCATTGTCCTTAATGCAAGCAGACTAAAGATGTAAGCCATGTAGATCAAATATATAGCAAGAGGCAGGAAATGGGATTACCAAAACAGAGGGAGATTATTCTGAACAATTAACTACTATTTTTTTCTACTGGGTTGGCCCCCTCCCCCACACTTATTCTAAACAAACAGCCCAAGATATGATTTCACAAGCAACTCAAAAAGATAAAGGGAGGAAAGGGACAACCGTATAGTTTAAAGCGCTTCAAACTCTTGAATGAGAAGGTAGCATCTCTAATGATGAACATGTAAGTATCCAACATGCTTTTCAGCTCTAGCACCGTAGGTGGTGGTTCTGGGTCAATAGGAGAGGTCTCACAATATACAGTTCCTTCAAAAAGGACGCATGATCAGATTTATCAAAACAGTCAATAAAATTCACAAAATATGTACCAGCAAAAGAGGTTGCACAAAAAGGAGAGTACTCAATATGTTCATGTTCAAGTATACTTAAATCCGGTGTTAAATCACAAGAGAGTATTTCATGTGAAAAACAATGAGCATATACAGCAATAAAAATTTGGTTCTGTACAACTCCTCTCTTAGTACCTAAGCTGTCAAAAATATGTGCAAACCCGTGGTGATCAATTTCAAATTTTATATTGTGCATAAGTCTGAATATGGCATGCTCATTATCATACAATTTAGAACCATGAATTTCCAAACCCTCAATATCAGGTGGAAGATCACATGACAATGTAGGATGCAAAAAATCATGAATACAATTTGTACCATCCAAAACAGATTTAGCATTGATTACAGTAAATATAGCCTGGAAATCAAAAGGGAATGTAGAATTAGAAGGCTTAATAATGGTAACAGCATTGTTGATAACACCCTTCATGGATTCAACATTTTGTGGTAATGTGATTTTGGTTCCAGTTTCACCTTCCTTTGCTCTTAATGATCCAGCACCTGCACGATCCAGCAAAACACCTTTCCCAAGGCCATTATCAAGTGAAACAAGAGAAATATCATCTTGAATTGAATTAAATGATGAATCAAAGTCATGTGAAGTGGAAAGCCAGCAATCAATTTCCTTACAAATGAGACATGGCACGTCACCTTTACATGCACAAAAACAAGAAGGAGGGTGGAAAGAAGAGAGGTTGGTGAATTCATCATCAAATTCAATTGTATCAGATAATTCCAATTCATTTAATGACTCTTGTGCACGTGAAAGGCCATTAATCAGGGAGTCAGAACCTTCATTAGCACTACACATATCAATATCATCTACTTTAACACCAGAAGAAATAGGAATCATGCAATCAACATGTTCATTAACATCATGACATTGATTTCCTAAATTCAGGCTCAAAGAAGGTTCACTGCTCTCAACATATTTATGCTTGTCATACTGTCCAACACACAAGTGACTTGAAACATTTTCATTCAAAGCTTGACAAGGACCAAGAGAGACATCATCTTTATGCTCAAGAGGATTGGGTTCAATTACATCAGGCTCTAAAGTATTTCCATTAAAATCAATAACATAAGGAATATCATCAACAATAGTTTCACAAGAAAAAGGAATAGAAGTAGGAGCAACCTTAAGAGATAGGGTTTTCTCTTCCTCTTCAATTTCTTGGATTGTTGGCATGACATGCAGTGGCTTTTTCTTTAACCTCTTAAGTCTGTGCTTTCTTTTCCTTGTCTTAAACCCTAATAGCTTGATCCTTCTTGGTTGCTTAGGAATTTCTTCCTTAGCTACTTCAGTCTCAGGCTTATCACAATTAGTAGCAGTACTTAAAGTACTATGACTACCCCCATTGTCAATTTGTGATGTAACATGTGTATCACTTCCCGGGTGTATTTCAATTCCAAAATCTTCACAAAAGCTATCACAGCATTGCAGTGATGGAGTATCAAAGTCTCTACTTTGAGGTGCCGGACTACTCATTTCTTGTCCTAAAGTACCTTCAGATTCTTGAGAGCATGTCTCACTTTCTGATTTAGTTACAGTTGTAATAGTAGCTTGAATTTCTTGCTCATCATCCAGATATTGAGCTTTAAACCATGGTTCACCCTCTTCACCATTTGATTTCTCCCAAAATATATGCATTATGAGTCTGTGTGACAATTCAGCAATTTCATTCAGCTCTTCTAATTTCTCTTTTAATTTCCCACACTTCATAGCATCATTGAGTAGTCTTTCATGTCTCTCCTCTAATTGATTACTTGCTTCCCTCAAAGCATATATGCGATCACCATGGTTTTGAATTGAAAGAAGAGATTCAATTCCACTGGTGTGAAGCTCACAATTTGGTTCTGGAGGTTGTTGGGGGGCTATGGTAAGAGAAGATTCTTTAGGAGCTTGAAACTTAACTTTTTCTACTACCTTAGCTTGTGTGGATGCATTAGAGGTAGCCTTTGAGCATGGAGTCATGTTGTTTCCACCATATGTAGCAGCGTCAAAGTTGGCTTGACTCCTAGAAGGAGCATTCTCCAAATTAACCGGGGAGTAGTCTTCATATCTTGCTGACTTGTCATTTACATAAGGCACATCAGATGATAATCCATCTGTATTAGCATCTATTCTAGCAGCAATAGCTTCCAACCCTTCAAATAATTGGGCCAATGTATCTTTCTTCGGTGACTTAATATTCTGCCACTGAGCTTGAATAGGGGTTTGATGAAATTCCTCCCTCCATGTAGAATTTTGATGACTTGACTCATAGTAGGGATGATTCATCCAATCAGGATTTCTATGAGGATTCTTACTAGAGCAATTCCATCTATTATGCCACGGTGAATTGCAATAGCAACACAATGGTGTTTGAGATGCTGGGTACAAATTTCCATGTTGTAGATGAGAATAGCTCGGTGCACACCCATATCCCTCTTGAGAATTCCTATACATTGGGGCATAATATGGGAAATCATCATTAGGTCTAGAATAATAGGAATTAAATCTTTCATCCTTCCAACAGTAATCCATGACTCAATTAAACAAAGCACTAAAACCAATCAAAACAAACAAAACCAATCAAGAAAACATGAGAAAGACTCAGGCGCCGCGGCCTTTAGCTTGAGGCGCCGCGGCCTCTGAGACAGAGAGCTATAAAACGCAGAATGGCAATGTGCTGCGGCTGATTGTGAAATGTGCCGCAGCGCTTTGGACAGAAAGCTCGAAAACCAGTAGAAAACACTCTGAATCACATGCAGAAATACAAGAACACTAAAATACAAAGATTAAACCATGATCCAGCTGAATTTTTGGGACAAGAATACTCACATATCAAAGCTATGAGACCACAAAATGTAATCACAAGAATCAAAAACAATAAACACTGTAAAACAAATTTAGCTGACACTTAACTAACTAAAACCTTGAGCAACCGTGCCTCCCCGGCAACGGCGCCATTTGATGAAGCCTTGTCGTTAGGGGCACTCAAAAATACTAGAATTAAGCTTAGAAGTGCAGTGGCTCAACCCTAGGTCGATTCACAAGGAGGCTTGTTGTTCAAGAGTTTTGTTAATTAAATGCCTTCACAATTTATTAACAGTGGAAGTGATCTGATTGTATCTAATTGATTTAACTATCTATTCTACTTTTTATATTGATTTTCTGGTTTATGAAGATGTAGATGGCAGAAACAGAGGTTTAAGTGAAATGATATTCTTCCTAAGAGTGGTGACCAGACCTTCACAGACTGAAAAGATAATGGAGTCAAGAGTTACTGGCAGTCGGTATAATGATGCAAATATCAATCGGATAAATTGAAAATTCCCAAGATAGAATCAACCGATATCTACCATATATCATCCAGTCAAATCGAAATCTCAGTCAAACTAGACCTAAGAATCCAATCTAACCTACTTATACTCAAGGAATACACCGTCAATAAATCCAAATTGTAATCTGAATACATTATATCTTGCAGAAACAATTCAATCTCAGCCTAAAATCATAGTCAAACATACAACTAGACAATCAACCATGAACATAAACTGAAGATAAACTCCCCTGTCAGCATAGAGGCTCTAGTTCGGTCACATCTCTTAGGAAGGTGGAAGTTCAGCTGCTCATGGCGTCTCGAGTTGCTTCACCAAGCTTTAATCCAGATTCAGCCATGGCAGACGCTCCAGGAAGAAGATGAAAATGATGGTGAGATACGGATGAGATAGAGAGAGAGTGTATGGGAGAAGAATGGTGATCTCCTCTGAATCTCCTTCTTTCCATTTTGTAACTAACTCCCTTCATCTGGCTAGGATCCGCGCCTTTTAGGATGGAGCTCCATGATCCGGGTCATCCAATTTCCTCCTCCCGCGTTGTTCGATCGTTTCTGGTTCAAATTGCTGATATGCGTCATCCGCCGCGGCGCCTTACCAATACGGTGTCATTTGGATTATTGAATCTGAGCTACATGTAAATGCCAATCCGCCGTGGTGCCTCCTTCTATCCGCCGCGGCGCCTTTTACCGAGAGTCCCCTTGGAAATCCGCCGTGGCGCCTTCCTAAATCCGCTGTGGCGCCTCAGACAGAATTGAAACTCCCTGAAATTCACACCAAAGCAAGGATCAAAAGTACACACATATAAAATCATATAAAAATATGTAAAAACACATGCAAAACCTCACAATTCCTCTCACCAACTCTTATGCACAATGGAAGCTAATTATCCACAAAGTATGCAAATATCGATGGCAAAAGCATGAGTTTAGGGCTAGAAATGTATGCAAATAATGAGACTTATCAGTCCCTAATTCAATTAAAGGGAGTTTCTTCTAGATTCTTAGCTTCAGTCTGAACCTATAGATTGATTGAGCGAGTTGTTCATTTCAAGTTGTAGTTCAGGATTTGATTTTGATTTACATTTTCACTGGAGTTGTTGAATCTGATTAGGATTGGTAGAATGATATTTCATTTGCAAGATCAAGTTGAGATTGTTCCTTCTGATTTCTTAGTCGTATTGCATTGTGGTTTCTGGACAAGTTGTTTCAGTTCTCATAATCAATTCAACATATTTTTAAGACAATGCACGGTCGTGATTGTCACAGGAGGATTGATTTATCATTTTATTTTTCCTAAGCTGAATGATTCTAGCCTTGTTGTTGATTCATACGAGTTGTAGTATTGACAGTGAGGAAGCCAGCGAGTTGTTGGCCAAGTCTTGATTTGGTTGTTGAACTCCTGCATCCATAAGTGGACTAGGAAGGTAGAGCACATTTCTAGGAGAACACTTCACTCATATCTGATATTCTATCACTCATTCGCTTCACAATTTCTCACTTAGATAAACCAAAAGATATAAACATTTACATTCTATATTTGCAAAACTAGAAAATCAATATAAATAACCAGATCACTTCCACTGTTAATAATTTGTGAAGGCATTTAATTAACAAAACTCTTGAACAACAAGCCTCCTTGTGAATCGACCTAGGGTTGAGCCACTGCACTAAGCTTAATTCTAGTATTTTTGAGAGCCCTTAACGACAAGGTTTATCACACCTAAAGAGACAAATAGGTAGCCTAGGGAATTGACATGAAGTCTAAGAGAATGGTATTGGTTCTTGGAATAGTTTTGGAGAATTATCAGTTAGGTGACCAACTGAGAGGAGGTAACTATATTTAGTCCTATAGTCAAAAGTCTCCCAGAAATCTTAAGAGTATGGTACCACTTTGGGAAGATAAGGACCAGGGATGAGTTGAGGATGTGGAAACCTCCTGCGGTTGTAAACTGATACTGAGAGAGTACCCATGACTTCCTTCCAGAAAACCTTATCATTAATTAGGCTGGATTCAATTTCCTTCCAATTAACAGCGGAAAGCCAAAGTTTGAAGAATTGGAGCCGTAAGACCTGAAAAAGAGACATTCAGGCTAGTTCTAGATACAGGAAGAACCCATGTGATACAGAGATAGACGAAGTATTGACAGATAAATCCTTAAGATGAGGCGAGAGACAAGAATATAAGCTGAAAAGACCCGACTAAAGATAGATCAAGAAGGGTCTAAGACAGCAAAGTACCAGGGTTAAGCCTATCAGAATCAGTGCCTTAGTTTCTCGTCAGCACCGTTTAGTTAAGTGTTTCAGGCAAGAGTAGCTCAAGAAAGTGTGACCCTAGGAAGTAATATGAGAAAGTGCAAAAGCTAGACATGTAACTATTTTGGCAAGAATGCACTAAGTCCAGCAGAAAACAGGAGATGAAAGTTAAGGAAGCTGTTAAGCTACTGAGTGTCCTAAGCAGTATTGTTTCGGACTGAGACCTGAGATTTACTTGAAGTTTTGGAGGTCCTTATGAAAGAAATAAACACTACTCTCAGATTCAATACAACCTACCATCCTAAGACAGATGGGTAGACACAGAGAATGATCAAATGTTAGAAGATATGCTACACACATATGTGCTTGATTTTGGCGGTAACTGGGATACGTACTTACCGTAAGCCGAATTCGATTAAGATAACCATTTCCATGTAAGTATCTGAATTGCGCCATACGAAGCACTCTATGGGAGGAAGTGTAGATCTCCCTTGTGCTGGATAGAGCTTAATGAAAAAAGTAAGTATGGTCCTAATTTAGTGGATTAGACTTCCCAATAGACTAAAGTTATTCAGCAAAAACTTTTAACGGCTCAAAGTAGACAAAAGAGCTACTTAGACATTAAAGGAGACCATTAAAGATTGAGGTTGGTGATTAGGAATAAGAAATATTCCTGAATATTTAAAGGCCAAACATGACAAGGAGAAATAGAAGAATTTTGGTGGAAAATAATTATTATGATTTTCCAATCCAATTATGGAAATTTGACTAATCAAGGAAAATTGATCAAGAATAATTATGGAAAAATATTTTCAAGTCTCAAAAAATTAAGAAAAAATAAGGATGATATCCTTTGAGAGTTATATGGGATTATAAAATTAGTTTTATGATCAAATTGCTCTTAGAGAAATTACAAAGGAATTTAAGGGCGATTTAAGCTAGTTTAAGGTCCTTTATTCGGAAAATTCCAAATAAATATTTTTAAGGGGAATAAAATCACAAGAAAATTCCTATGATATTCCAAGGAATTATAAGAGATTATGGAATTAAAAGAAGACCCTCAAGTATCCAAGATTTTTCCCAATTCCTTTGAAAAGTGGAAAAATCAATAAAGAGAAGGGAATTAGTTTTCCCTTTTATTTAATTATTGGGAAATTAAATTGGAGACAAAGAGAGCAATTTGGAAAGATAAAAATGAGGAGAATAATTTATGGATCTGACAAAAAATAATTACAGAGGCCAATGCACTTAATTATAGAAAAGAAATTAAACCAGAAGTGAAAATGCACCGATAAAGCAAGAAGTAGAGTCTTGCACTTTACTTGGCCTACAAGTTGCCACTTGTCAAGCCACCAATGGAGAGGATTTAAAGTTTCCAAATGTCAAGCCTTGATTGGAGAGGATCTTGATGTAAAAACCCTTAACCTTAAAAACATCATAACTCATCATAAAATCACTACTATGGTAGAAAAAGAAATCTGTTAAATGGACTACCATAGTAGGAAGAAATTTGCATAATTTTGAATTCACATTTAAACCGTTGCATGCAACTGAAATCATTCATTTACAACTACTGGGCCTCCGAGCCTCCGGCCCGGGTAACACATACATCAAAATCAGCCCATCTAAATAGTTTTCAACCATATAATCCAGAGTTCATCAAACACTAGCAATGGCCTCCGGCCAACCAAAATAAGGAGATACATTCTCTCCAATTTACAACAAGGCCGGGTAATCAAATATATCAAAAAGCAGTCCTAAATGTGGCAATATATACTAGTCATACATATACAAATGCTAGAGGCCTAAAGCTAACTGAGCTCAAGCCTCTGCGTCTCTTCCCGATGGCCCACGCCCGGAACCTTCACCTGAAAACATTGTAAACCACGGGGTGAGACTAAGTCCCAGTAACCAACCTTTTCAATACTAGGTACTACTAAATAGGTGCTCGTGAGGTGTCAAGTGGGGCAGTTCACAAATAATATAAAACGATAGCCACAACAATTCATGTAAGTGCAAAGATGCAGTCCCATCAACCAAATCCCTCACTTTGGGGGATTTTCAGGAGCCGAAGCCGGCCTATCCCTCACTATAGGGGACATAAGGAGCCATAAAAGGCCTATCCCTCACTCTGGGGGACGTAGGGAGCCAAAAGGCCTATCCCTCACTATGGGGGACGTACTAAGCCAACCATCATGCATTAATGGAGGCCTTACCACGTGGTAGTAACTATCAAACTCTCACCAAATCCCAAATCATGCATCATGCTCAAATCATAATCAAAGAGTAATAATCATTTCACAATTAACCTCATTCAGTGGCATATCTTTCACAATTCCAAAAATGCATTCATCACTAGTCAAAGTCCCACAAGACGGTTTTCCTTTTTATACACAACATACAGTTTGAACATAATTACTACTTAGAGCACAAAACATAAATCTACTCACAATACCACAAAAGCAAGTACTAAGGATTGGAAAGTGGTTACCTCTCGCCTGAGCAAGGAATAACAAACCAACAATGTGGCCCCGTGCACCACCACGACTCACAACCGGTCTACACAAGCACACAAACACACAACCATCATATATTAGCTTTCAAACTAATAATGTGGCCAAAACAACACTTGGGGACACAAAATTCCTATCTCCCATCAAAACTCTACCCAACTTAAAGGGTATATCTATCAAGGCAACACTCCAAAGTCATACCAATCCATTAACACCTTAATTCCTTTCCAAACATCAATTAAGATTCACAACCTCAAGGACCCACTATGGAATTCTACACCCAAACATCCCATTTGAGCAATTAAGGTTCCAACAACAATTCTAAACCGATTAAACATCCAATTTAACCCTCCTTAACATAACCCAATTCACAAAACTCAAAATCAATCTCTACATTATCATCCTCAATCCCAAATCATCCAATTCCATAAACCCTAGCTCCAAAAATTTAAGGTTCTTTAAATCCAAGGAAACTACACCGATTAAATACTTAAACTAACCCAATGCAATCAATTAAACTCAAAACAATCGGTCAAAAACCTCAGTTCCATCACAACCTAGAAAATCCTAGGGTTCCACCAAAAAATCCTCAGAAATTCCAAGAAATTCCAAGAAAGAAAGAAGATTAGAGGTTAAAAATCACTTACTTGAGGTAATGGATCCATAGAAATGTCTTTCCCAAGCCTCAAAACCGAAACCCTAGCAGAGCTCCTCTCTCCTCCTTCAGATTTTCTAATTTTCACACAACTGAACCCTCCAGCGACTATATAGAATCGCGACCTTTCGCTGCGGCGAACCCCAAACTTCGTCGCGGCGAACTAATCCCGAGAGGGATTACTCGCCTGAAAACCCGACTTCGCCGCGGCAAACTCCAAACTTCGCCGCGATGAAAGCTTCCCGAGAGGAAACTCTCGCTCGCCCAGAAGAACTTCGCCACGGTGTGCCCTTACCTTCACCGCGGCGAAACCTTCCGGAGAAGACACTCCCCTCTGAAACTCCTGGTGCGCCGCGGCGAACATACCCTGAGAGGGGTACGTTCACCTATTCCTCCAACAAACCTTAAATCCAACCCAAACACCAAGATCAAGATTAAATCACTAATCTATCCTCAAAATCAACCCAAAAGAGGCTATTAAAACCCGATAAAACTCAGGATGTTACACTTGACTTTTGAAATTTATTTCAATTGGCATTAAATTAATTAAGTGAGAGATTACAAGATTAAATGGGTAAGTGACACATGGCATCTCATTAATGTTGGTTGGTGAGATATTTTTGGCCTTAATCAACACCCTCCTTCCCTCATATTCAGATCCCCATTTGGCCAAGGAAGAAAGAAGAGAGAAAAAAGAGAGTTTGAAGTGGAAACAAGAAGAAATCAACCACCTTAGATCAAGCAAGCTTGGAGTTAAGGTTAGTAGATGATTCTATGTCATTCCTTACTTGATTCTCTTGAGTTTGATGGTTCATATTTTTGGTTTTCCTCTTTGTTTGGTGCTGGTCGAATTGGTTAATGTTAGGGGAGGGAGGTTTTGTTGCAAAACATAGTTAGAACACTACGATTTAAGGTGGTTTCAAGTGGTTTAGTGTTGTTTTGAAAAGTTTTTCATGGTTGAACTCCAAGAGGTATGGTTCGGTCAAGACTAAAACTAAATCTTAGGATTTTTTTTAAAGCTTTAAGGCTTCCATTGTGTTTAAAATGGAGAATAGTGTAGGGTAAACCTAAAGAACAAGTGTTGGAAGCCGTAGAATCAAAGTTGTAATTTTTGGATAATGAACGCTTTTGGTTCGGCCAAGCTGAAACTGGAAGATGAGATTTTATTTTGTTAAATCCAAGTAGATAATTGGAATCTATATGAAAAATAATGTAGGAATGAGTTAAGAGGGAATTTTTAGCATTTAAGGAAACAAACTCTAAAATTTAAAGAACAAAGGTAGAAGCTTTAAGGGACAAAGGTTGTCCCTGAGTTATGTTGTTGATTTTTATGTGGAATGGTTGATGATTCTTGCTGTCCCTTTTTGTGGATTGCCATGTTAGGGTTTGGCACTTATGGAAGCAAGAAAGAAGAACAAGAAAATCAAAGAGCATTGGATCAAGGCAGTAAGATTTAATTAACCTTAATGTTGATTGTTGCATTGATTGCCATCCAATTTCATGTGCTATTATGTGGTTGAGCTAAATGATGATGATGATGATTGTGTGGCTATACTCCTTACTTTATATGCCTTGGTTATTTCATGTTAGAGTGCTACATGTATGAGGTAAAGTAGTTCCCTATTAATAGCAAAAGGTTGGAATGCTTGTAATTGATGCATGTTAATGTTTTAGTTGATAGATCTTGCTACTGGGATATCATTGAAATCTCATCTCCCATATGTAACCTAATATTTTAGGGACTGAATCATCAAAAAGGAGGCTACAAATCCAAGGATAAATATGGTGAGGAACCATAAGGAAACATTTATATTTGGTTATGTATAAGCATGTATGGTTGGAGCTGTAATCCCTAAGCAGGATGCCAAATTAGAGCCACGTTTTATTAAGTTACCGAATGAATTTCTGCACGAAAGTTTACATGCTTAACATTGACATCATGAGCTTCAAATTGATAGGCAGCAGGTTAAAAATGGCCAGCCACACAATTTTTAATGATTTTTCAAAGTTAAGGTTCAGAATTTGGAAAAAGGATTTTTGCCAAATGGACAGAGGTGACTTTCACAAAAACCTGACACTTTTTCAAATGGAATTGGCTCATAAGATTATTTTTATTTGAAAAATAATTCAAATATATTTTTATAGAATGTTGAACCACTCCATTTCAATTTTTTTAGATTAAGTTATGAATTTTTGAAGTTGGGCCAGAAAACTGGATTTTTACCCAATGAACAGTAAAAATCCGAAAATCAGCGTTTTTATGGATTTTGGAGCAAGACCATCCAAAGTGGTCTAAAATGATTTTAATTAAATTCTAAGTGGATCCGATAGTAAGGTGTGACATACACAGCAACACACAAGCACACAACATTAAGCAATGACAATAGGTAAGTTCACTACGTTCTACTTCAAGCTTTCCTCTTGCTTTTCCTTTGGTTCCCTTGACTTCCCAACCATATGAACCTTTGGTCAACATCATCAAACATCTCTTAGATGTTTCAAGGTCCTAAACATAATCATAATGATCATACAATCTATTAGGACCACTAGATTACATAAAGTTCAAGACTAACTTTCTAGAACTTAACCCTTTCCTCTTAATTTTTGGATTAATGTTCTAATTTTGTAAAAATTATTCTCTTAGGCATCCTACATAATTTTTCCAAAGGAATCCAAATATCTACTTAGATTTATAAAAATCCAACTCTTCCCCCAAAGATCAGTTTGGCCGAAAAGGGGGTTTCATAACTCCAAAAATTCTAACTTTAATTCTAATGCTTCCAATGCTTGTTCTTTAGGTTTACACTATACCGTTTCCCATTTTAAACACAATAGAAGCATCAAAACTATGAAAATATCATCCTAGGGTACAGATCTCATATTGGCCGAACAGGACTCTTCTTTAAACAATCATGAAATCTTTCACATATCAACACAAAACCACTTAAAACAAGTTTGAACCATTGTGTTTTAACTAGATATAACATCAAAAACTCCTCCTCCAAACTTATACATTTTGGCCAGCAACAAACTTGTGAGGAAAACAGATTTTTCAACCAACCAAAGTAAGACAACACAACAAGAAATACGCTAGAATAAGTCACTAACCTTGGACCTTAGTTTGGATGATCAAAGTGGCTAGCTCTCCTCTTGTTTGAAATTCAAGAGATGAATTTGCAAGAGTCTCCTCCTCTTGGCTGAAATGAGTGTCTTGTGAGAGGGAAAAGGGTCTATTTATAACCTTGTCCCTCACAATTGCCATTCAAGATCAAGGAAATTACAAGGATGAGGTGTCACTTGATTATGGCTTCTTGAACTATTTTTCTCCCTTAGATTAAATCCAAATAAAATTGATTTTCAAAGTCAAAATCCTTTCTAATGGTATCTTTACAAATGGCACCCTATTTCCTACTAATCATAATTACTCCACCCAATGCATTAAAGAGCTATCATTACATTTGTCTTTTTCCTTAGATATTTTTCTCAATTTACTTGGCCCTCATCTTTTGGGATTTTTTTCTGGCTTTCTGGAGCTTTGAAAATTATTATGTCTACTCTAAAAATTCCTTCCATTTTTAGAGAAAGTCTACCAGTTTTCTCATGTCATAATGTAACATCTAAACTTTTAGGCCTAGAAGTACTAGAAATAGCCTAAATTGGACAGGCTACCAGACCCCTTTTAAACAGAAGTCCTAAAGATGAGAAAGGAAGTTAAAGCAGTTTTAGGGACTAAACTGCAAAGTGAAAGTTTTCAGAGGCTCAAGGATAATCAAGGCTAGAGGCTCCAGTAAAGTCTCGAAGGCCCAGAGAGAGAAAAGAGGCTAAATATAGGCCAAAGGTTAAGCTAGAAGCCTCAAAGAGAGGATTATATGAAGTTAAGTCCAAGCAGAGACTAAACCGTAAATTCAAAAAGTTATGACCAACAGGGGTAAAAATGGAAGAGTATATAGAGAATTCCAAGAAAATTCTAGAAAATGGGAAATAATATTCTAAGTCTCTTCTGTGAAAAGAAAAGATGAAAATACCCCTAAGGCAGCTTAAATGGAATTTATGACGTTCTTACCGGTAAAAAGTATACCATTTGAGGTAATTATTTAAAATAGCAAGAGACCTCAAAAATGAGATTAAATGGTTGAAAGTTTGTACTAATTTATAAAATTAGTCCCACAACCAAAAGGCCAGTGGAGTGGCTTTAATAAATTAAAGAGCCGGTTTTGCCGATAAAAGGGTATTTTGATAAATGAATTTTTATGCAAGGTTTAAAGGAAGTGTTATGGCCTAAGAAAATTCATAGATATTCTCTAGAATTAAAGAGAATTTATGGAGTAGACAAAAGAATTTTCTAAGCTCTGGAAGGCCATAAAGGAAGCCAGAGAAACTTGGGCCAAGTAAATTCGAAGGAATTAAGTTTGATCCAACAGCTAGGATCTAATCTCCCATCTCCTCCACCACTTTCATGACACTTGGCATCTTCTAGAAGGTTGAGGTAAGCATGATGCAAGAAGATGATGCAATGATGATGCAAAAGTCAACTTGAAGTTCCAAAATTGCCCTTACCCTTTCTATTAGCCACCAAGGGTATTTTGGTCAACTCAAGTCAAAGTTTTGGCTATAAATAGGCACTCCCTCCCCTTCATATTTCGGCCAAGCAAGGATCTATAGGGAAAACTCTGCCGCTCTTGCATCTAGAGAGAGAAAGAGCTATTTTTAGTGAGAGAAAGTCCACCTAAGTTCAAGCTTAAAGATCAAGGTATGTTGTGGCTGTAGCATCTGATTTGATGCCTATTTCGAATTAGTTACTGTTCATATCTGATTCTGAAATTTTTTATGCTTAAATTACACTCTGTGAGCTTTAAATCCATGGGTAGAACACTTCATTTGGATATGTTCGGAGCAGAATTAGTTCCTAAAACTATTTTTCCTTTAAATTTAACTTAAGGAGATTTCAGTGAGACTTAGAACCACTCAATTTATATTTTTTTAAAATTAATTATGAATTTTCAAAGTTGAGCAAAAATTCTGGAGTTTCTGCATGAACAGTAACCGCGAACCAAAATTCCCAGATTTGATATTCTTGAATCTAAGGCTATCTAAAGTGGTCCTAATTGATAAGAAATGGATCTTAAAGATAGAAATGATGAGATTTATGTTAGAGAAGCTAGAAAAAAAAACCCTAAAAGCAAGAGAAAGGATTGAGGTTCAAGAAAGCTAGTCTTGAACTTTATGTAATCTAGTGGTCCTAATGGATTGTATGATAAATGTGACTATGTTTAGGACCTTGGAACATCCAAGAAGATGTTTGATGATGTTCATCCAATGCCCACATGATTGGAAAGTCAAGGGAGTCAAAGGAAAAGTAAGAGGAAAGCTTGAGGTGCAAGGTAGTGAACTTACCTATTGTCATTGCTTGATGTTGTATGCTTGTGTGTTGCCGTGTACATGTTATTGAATGTTATTGTGACATGTTTTAGCTACTATAATTGCTATTCATGATGAGTAGATTATGTCTCCATGGCCATGCATCAAGAAGTTAGCTTTGAGCATGTTAATATGTCACTAATTAACAAGAGAATAAACAAGTTACGTGTAGTGCATTAGCATCCATCTAGCATGATTAATATGGTATTGTTTGCTACTGAGATTGTAACGCCTCATATTTAAATCAATTAACTTTTCTTGCGGAAGCATTTGGAATCACTTTTGAAGGCTACAATTGATGAAAAATCAAGTTCGAAAATTTTCATTTACGGGTTACTATTCATTGTCACCTTAAAATGTGACAAACTTCAAAAATTCATAACTAATTATAGAAAAATTGAAATTGAGTGATTCCAAGTTCTACAGAAAGCTCTTTGGATAAAATTTTGAGAAAAAATAGTTTCTGAACTGATTGCCTTGAAATTCGAGCTCAATTTCCTTTGAAAAATTTACTGTTCATTTGGTCATTTTCGGATTTTACTGTATTTTTGCCTAACTTTGGAAAGGCATAACTTTCTGCTCAGTTATCGGAATCGGGCAAACTACCCTTCACTTTAAAGAGAAACATCAGATCTCATTGCTTGCCAAATCTTATGACCTAATTCACTCGTTTGATAGGTCAAACTGAGCTACAAATTCACTGCTCCAGGACTTACGTTTTATCCCTTAACATCTCTTTAATTTTTTTTATTTCTTTGGCATACATAACATAGCCTTACTCTTTCCCGTTCATGCTCATACACTTTCTTTCATGCCATAAATATTATAATTAAATACATGGCATCATTGGCATCCATAACATAGTTCACAAAATAGTAGAATTATACATTTATCAACAGTCTCATCCATTAACAAGAATAATTCTGCGCTTACTTCTCCTTGCTTCTCATGCCATTATTGGCCATCATTGATTGACCTAAATGGTTGGTTAGGGAGGGGTGAGATTCGGGAGAATCTCAGTAGCAAACACTACCCATAAGCATGCAAGACATAATGCACATGCATGACATGTTATAACATTAACACATGAATGCCATGGGAAGTAAGCTAAAGCATTTCATGCTTCCATAACATATTGCCAAGGCAAAACATAACATAAACTTGCAAACATAACTTTGCAAACCTTTCATCATAGCTTAGTCACATCATGGCAACACAATCACATCATGCAAGCATACATATCAAGCACACAGTATAGGTAAGTTCACTACCTTGTAACATGGCTTTCCCCTTGCTTTTCCTTTGGTTTCCTTGCCTTTCCAACCATGTGGACATTCGTCAACATCACCAAACATCCTCTTGGATGTTCCAAAGGTCCTAAACATAGTCACATTGATCATACAATCCATTAGGACACTAGATTACATAAAGTTCAAGACTAGCTTTCTTGAACCTCAACCCTTTCTCTTAGTCTTAGGGTTTTCTTTCCAACTTTTCTAACATAAATCTTATCATTTCCCATCCTTAAGATCCATTTCTTGTCAATTAGGACCACTTTAGATGGCCTTAGATTCAAGAATACCAAATCTGGAAATTTTGCTTCGCGGGTACTGTTCACGCAGAATTTCCAGAATTTTTGCTCAACTTTGAAAATTCATAATTAATTCTAGAAAACTCCAAATTGAGTGCTTCCAAGTCTCACTGAAAGATCCTTAAGTTAAATTTAAGGGAAAAATAGTTTCAGGATCCAATTCTACGCCTAACAGTACCGGAACTGTACGGAACTCGAAACTCTTCCAAAAGTTCAACACTGTTTCCAGATTTCAAACCCTAACTTTGAAAAATCACCATAAATCGTACACATATCCAAATGAAGTGTTCTACCTATGGATTTAAAGCTCACAGAGTGTACTTTAAGCATGCAAAATTTCAGAATCAGATACGCACAGTAATTAATCCGAAATAGGCATAAAATCAGGTGCTATAACCACCACATACCGTGTTTTAGAGTTTGATCTGGCTTGGAACCACTTGGCCTTTCTTTCTCCCTCTTCTTTCTCTCTCTAGAAACCATTTTGCAAGAGCTTCCCCATGGATTCCTTATGCTTGGACGAAATGGTAGGGAGGGGAGGGGGTATTTATAGAAAAACAGACTGAATCTGGACCGTTGATCTTAAAAATACGTGGCTCGATCTGGACCGTCCATTTTCTCTTTTGATCTTACGGTGACAAGTGTCCTATGACATCATGCTTACCTCATCATGATGACATCATGCTTACATCATCAAGCCACATGTCTTTAATCCGACCGCACACGTGCCTTGCATCCGACCGTACACGTGTCTTCCATCTAGCCGTACACGTAATATTTTCTTTTTCTCATCTAACCGTACACTTGTCACTTTTATGTCCTTTCATCATTTATGGCATTAAAATAGGGAGAAAATAAATGGAAATTCGTGCAAAAATATCTCCTTAATTATTTCTCCACCTATCAAGCCAATCTTGCACCATATCAGATACTTTTCGGGTCCTGACTTACCCTGTACCACCAGGACATGTTCTGACACTATTTTCTCATCTTAATTAAGTACATATATGGTGCCACCTTAAAGGAGCATAGATGAAAATAATTAGCTCTACTGACAGGCTACTTAACCTTACTGAGTCATGCAGTAGAGATTTCACTATAATGGGTAGACAAAAGATGTCTAAAATATTCCCATACTGCGTTCTGATTTTTATGCTGTCCATAAATATCTTCTGGTGACTCAGCATGATGACTCGTAGGTGTCATGATTACGCTTGATGACTCAGCACGCTGACTCGTCGGTGTCATGATTACGTTTGATGACTCAGCACGCTGACTCAGCATCGTCATGATGGCTCTTAGATATTTTCTTTGGTTTTGTCTCCTATTTAGGGGACAAAATTATTTAATATTGACTGGAGCATTTTATTCAATCCAGAGCTCCAAAAATTCATCCAAAAATATCATAAAATTCCTCCTATTCTAGAGAAAATCTGTGAATTTTCTCAGGTCATAACTCAACCTGTAGCCCCACTTAAAAATCATTCTTTAAAATGCCTTTTTTGGGCACAACTGGCTTTTAAGTATTCTTAAAGCCATTTTGCTTGTCTTCTAGGGATGAGACTAATTTTATAATTTTCTAGTCTCTTAGATCATACATCCCCATTTTACCATAATTTTCTGAGGTTTCCTTATGACTCAAACAATTAAATCTACCTCTACATCTTAAATTGAGCCATAAACTTATAAATTCCTTTTAAGTTACCTCAGGGGTATTTTCATCATCTCTCTTCACAAAAGAGCCTTAGAATATTATTTCCCATTTTCTGGGATTTTCTTAGAATTTTCTAAGTACTTTCCATTTTTACCCCTGATGGCCGTAACTTTCTGAATTTACGGTTTTACCCCTGCTTAGGCTCAACCTCATAAAACATCTCTTTGAGGCTTCTAACTTAACCTTTGGTCTGTATCTAGCCTCTTTTCTCTTTCTGGGCCTTTGAGACTTTACTGGAGCCTCTAACTTTGATTACCCTTTAGCCCCTTAAAACATTCACTTTGCAGTTTAGTCCCTAAAACTGCTTTAACTTTCTTTCTCATCTTTAGGACCTCTACTAAAAAGGGGTCTGGTAGCCTATCTATTCAGGCTATTTCTAGTACTTCAGGGCCAAAAATCGAGATGTTACAAAGATTCCCCCGAATCTCAACCCTTCCTAATCAACCATTTAGATCAATCATCAATGGGCAATAATGGCATGAGAAGCAAGGAGAAGAAAGTGGAGAATTGTTGATGTTAATGAATGATATTATCATTCATATGTAATTCTCCTATTATGTAATTTGTTATGGATGTCAATGATGCCATGTATTTAATTATAATGTTTATGGTATGTATAGAAATGTATGAGCATGAATGGGAAAGAGAAAGCCCAGTTATGTATGTAACGAAATAAAAAGAATTAAAGTAAAGAGATGTTAAGGGATAAAACGTATGTCCTAGAGCAGTGAGTTGTAGCTCTAGTTAGACCTACCAAACGAAGGAGTTAAGTCACGACATTTGGTAGACTCATAATAAACATCCCAAGCTTTAAAATGAGTGGTAGATCACCTCCATTGGATGTGTACACAAGGAGGATACAATTTCCAAAGTTGAAGCACAGAATCTGGAAGTTTCAGATTTTTTAAATGAATAGTAAATCTATTGATTTAACTGTACGAATTGGG
>NW_021635662.1:0-151931 GCF_004799145.2 Neltuma alba | reverse complement strand
CCCTGAAACTTGCTAGGATGATCAAAGTGCTCCCTTTCTCCTTGTTTCCTCTCAAACTCTCCTTTTTCTCTTTTTTTCTCCCTTGCACGAAATGAACATCTGAAAATGGGGAGAGAAGAGATTGATTAAGGCTTCAAAATATCCCAAACACCTTCTTTAATGATAGTCCAAGTGTCCATTACCCACTAAGTCTTGATTCCTCTCTCTTAATTAACATAATCCAAATGAAATTATTACTAAAGTCAAAATCCTCTCCATTCATGGAATGACACTTGGCTAATTCAAATCTTCTCCTTCAAGAGCTTGGACACATGGCTCAATAGGATCCCTTGGGATTTGCAAGACACCAATCTTGCTTTATCGGTAACTTTAGGCTCTGAGTTTAACTTCTTTTTATAATTACAGTAACTTAGTCTCTGTAATTATTTTCTATCAGATCCTTAATTTATTTCTCCTCATTATTTTCTTCTTCCCAAATTGTCATCTGTGTCTCAAATTAATTTCCTAATAGTTAAATAAAAAGGAAAACTAATTTCATTCTCTTTAGGGATTTTTCCACTTTCACATTTATTTGGAAAAATATTGGACACTTGAGGGTTTCCATTTAATTCCATAATTCCTTATAATTCCTTGGGATCTCATAGGAATTTTCTTGGAATTTTATTCCTCTTAAAATATTTATTTGGAATTTTCCAAACAAAATCCCTCAATTAGCCCTAAATCACCCTTAAATTCTCCTATAATTTCTCTAAGGGTAATTTGGTCATAAAACAACTTTATAATTTCATATAACTCTCAAAGGATATTATCCCTATTTTTCTTTAATTTTCCATGGCTCGAAAATATTTTTCCTTATTTACAGTTGACCAATTTTCTTTAATAGTCAATTTCCTATAATTAGCTTGGAAAATTACTGTAATTATTTTCCACCAAAATTCTTTGACTTTTCCTTATTACTTTTAATCCTCAATAATTTGAGAATATTTCTTGTCTCCAATATCATAATACTGGATGTGACACGAGGCATTTTCCCTGAAAGCAACAAACAGTAAGAACAAACACAATAAAAACACCTACAATCCAAAAAAACCCAAAAAATACTAAAATTACAACCTAAACAGTAGCAAATGGTTAGTTAATGATTCATAGGTTTTCAGGGGACTAAAAATTTTCAAAATAAGCAAAGAGATTAATTAAAAACACAATGCACTATGAATCATTAGATAACCTATAGGCCACGTAACTACAAACTAACCACAAACTAACCCACCCTAACAGCACAAAACCAGAACAAATAAACTAATAAACCACTAAACTACACTAAACTAAAGGAAGAACAAGAGAAAAGAAAAAGAACATACCAAGAAGGGAGAGAGGCGACGGAGAAGGGCGCACGGCTGAAGCAGAGAACTGAAAATGGATAAGAAGGAGAGGAGAAGAGATGGGGGGAAACGACGGGTTAGAGGGAGATGGAAAGGGAGGGGCGCCGACCGGAAAGGGAAGAGATAGAGGGAGCCAACGGGAGGGGAAGAAACCACTGAGCGCACGCTGAGAGTAGGGAAGCCGAAGAGGGAGATGGTCAAGTGAAGGGGTCGGGTGGTTTAAGGTTGGGGTGACGGTTTTGAAGAATGATGAGAGGGAATGAATGGGGGTTTAATGAAGTGGGGATGGGAAAAGACCAAAAGGGGTTCAGGAGAAGGGGGCTAGGCGACTCAGATTGGGGGCAAAAAGGGAAAAACGGGTGGAAAATCAGCAAAAGACGAAACGCTTCACCGCAGAAACGGCACTTTCGCCGCGGCGAACTATGCCCGAGAAGAAAAGCAAAGGAGGAAGGACGTTTTGCTGCGGCCAAACATAAGTTCGCCGCGGCGAAACAATCTCGAGAGCAACAAATGCAGACTGGTGATCGTCGTGGCGAAATATAAGTTCGCCG
This sequence comes from Neltuma alba, assembly GCF_004799145.2. NCBI lineage: Eukaryota > Viridiplantae > Streptophyta > Magnoliopsida > Fabales > Fabaceae > Neltuma > Neltuma alba. Next base: position 149,998 of record NW_021635662.1, on the reverse strand, counting down.
CGGGAAACATCACTGAAAGGAACAAACAAGAAAAACGAACCCATTCGCCGAGGCGAAACATAAGTTAGCCGGGGCGAAAGGTCACAGAAAGCACAGAACGAAACAAAAAACACTTAACACAGATAAACACAACAACAACAAAAACAGACAGGCTGGATATTTCAAAAACTTTAAAATACCTCAAAAGAGATCAAGAGGTGTTCAACAAATCCATGAATAGGCAGTATACCACAGTTAAAATTCCTCAATCAAATTGAATCATATAATTCATTTAAAACACCAATTCATCAGGCATGAAACAAGATAGGACAGAGATCAAAAACTTCCAGGGAGTCTTATTGAATTTAGCTAACTACTCTACTTTCCTACTAAGGGAGTTTCTCCCCCACACTCATTCAACATACAATGCATGTAACATAACAAGATTAACAATTAAGTAAAAGCATGTAAATGAGTGAAGGAAAGAAACTACCAGGGAGCTAAGGGGGTTTCTGGTTCTCATGGTAGAGCTTCAACTGATGGCCATTAACTTTAAAGTTTGCTCCAGTTTCCTCATCGAGAAGCTCCACCATTCCAAAATTATGCACCTTTGTGACTGTGTAAGGCCCATCCAACGGGTGTTGAACTTTCCTTGCTTAAATTTGAATCTGGCCTTAAACATTAGCACCTTGTCTCCCACCTTGAAGTTCTTCCGTAGGAGACCCTTATCATGCACCAATTTTGTCTTCTCCTTGTAAAGTCTAGCGCTCTCATAAGCCTCCAATCTCAGCTCCTCAAGCTCTTGCAGCTGCAACTTCCTCTCTTCCCCAGAAGAATGCAAATCCATGTTGCATTGTTTGACTGCCCAATATGCCTTATGTTCCAACTCTACTGGTAAGATGGCAAGCCTTGCCAAAGACTAAACGATAAGGAGACATTCCAATTGGCGACTTATAGGCAGTTCTGTAGGCCCACAATGCTTCCTCTAATCTTAGGCTCCAATCTTTCTTGGATGGTTTGACTATCTTCTCCAAGATTTGTTTCACTTCTCGATTGGACACTTCAGCTTGGCCATTGGTTTGGGGGTGATATGCAGTGGAGACTTTGTGGGTGACACCAAATTTAGAAAACAAGTTATCTACCACTTATTACAAAAATGGGTACCTCTATCACTCACCACAGCCCTTGGAATCCCAAACCTACAGAAAATGTTGGACTTAAGAAACTTAGAAACCACTTGGGCATCATCTTTTCTAGTAGGTACAGCCTCTATCCATTTGGAAACATAATCAACAGCTAGAAGAATGTATATAAAACCAAAGGACGGAGGAAAGGGACCCATGAAATCAATCCCCCAAACATCAAAAATTTCACAAAACAGTAAAGGTTGTTGAGGCATTTCATTTGTCACAAGACCGACAAAAATCATAAGAATCTTAAAAAGGGTTGGCCAGTAAAAACCAGAATCTAGAATTTTCCTAGATGTTCTCCTTGCACTGAATGACCACCACAAACCATTGAATGGCAAGCTGTAATGACAGACCAAACTCTCACTAGGCACACACTTTCTGATACCTTGGTCACTACATATCCGCCATAAGTGAGGGGCATCCCAGATGTAGTGCCTCGATTCGCTTTGAAGTTTTTGTGCCTGAAACTTAGACATGAAAGGAGGGGTGAGTCCGGTTTATAGATAATTAACAATATGCCGCATACCAAGGCTCTTTAACAGCTAAAGCACATAATACTGAATCAGGAAAGGAATCACAGGTGAGTTCAGAAGAGTCTACTCCCCGTGTATCATCAGGTAGCCCTACTTAAGTGATCGGCTACATGGTTCTCAGCCCCGCTCTACCCTTGATTTCAATGTCAAATTCCTGAAGAAGTAATGTCCACCTAATCAATCTTGGCTTCGATTGTGGTTTCTTGAGAAGATAGCGAACAGCTGCATGATCAGTGAAAACAGTCACATGAGAATTTAACAAGTAAGGTCTAAACTTCTCTAAAGCGAAAACAACTGCAAATAGCTCTTTTTCAGTTGTTGTATAGTTGACTTGAGCTGCATCCAGTGTTTTCGAAGCATAGGCAATGACTCTTGAGAGCTTCTCCTCCCTCTGGCCTAACATAGCTCCTACAGCAAAATTAGAAGCGTCACATGAAATTTCAAAGGCATGGTCCAGTTGGGTGCAACAAGAATAGGAGGAGAAATGATTTTAGATTTCAAATCACCAAAGGCAACTTTACAAGAATCATCGAAATCAAATTTCACATCTTTTTGTAAAAGCTTTGAGAGAGGTAAAGCAATCTTGCTAAAATCTTTTATAAACCGCCTATAGAATCCCGCATGACCCAAAAATGATCTAATATCTTTAACACAGGCAGGATAAGGCAAAGAAGATATAACCTCAATCTTAGCTTTATCAACTTCAATTCCCTTTTTAGAAATCAAATGTCCTAGAACTATCCCTCATTGACCATAAAATGGCACTTTTCAAAGTTCAAATCAAATTCTTTTCAATGCATCTTTTCAAAACCTTTTCAAGACTAGCAAACAATCATCAAGAACCACCATAACAGTAAAATCATCGATAAAGACTTCCATACATTCCTCTAAAAATTCACAGAATATAGCCATCATACAACGTTGAAAGTCCCTGGAGCATTACATAACCCAAAAGGCATCCTACGATAGCGAAGGTACCAAAAGGGCATGTGAAAGTGGTTTTATCTTGGTCCTCCGTTGCAATAGGTACTTGAAAGTACCCAGAGAAACCATCTAGAAAACAGTAATGAGATTTGCCTGCAAGTCTCTCAAGCATCTGGTCTATGAAGGAAGAGGGAAATGATCTTTCCGTGTGGCATCATTGAGTTTTCTATAATCTATGCACACACGCCAGGAATTCTGCACTCTTGTAGGAATAAGCTCATCCCTATCATTTCTAATAACAGTAACCCCACTCTTTTTAGGCACTACATGTATTGGACTAACCCACTCACTATCAGATATGGGATAGATGATCCCAGCACTTAGAAGTTTGGTAATTTCCTTCTTAACCACATCAAGAATCAGGGGGTTTAGTCTTCTCTGGGGTTGTCTCACTGATTTTGAAACCTTCACTAAGTAAGATTCTATGTGTGCAAATGGCTGGACTAATTCCAGGAATGTCCGCTAAAGTCCACCCAATGGCCCCTCTTACTCTCTCAAAACAGTAAGGAGTCTTTCTCTTCCTTAACCTAGACAGGAGTTAGCTATAATAACCGGTAATCGCTCATCAGACTCTAGAAAAGCATATTTCACAGTAGGGGGGCAGGGGTTTCAACTCAAGAGTAGGTGGTTGCACAATAGATGGAATCAAATTATGAAGCTCAAGAGAGAAAAGATTACTCCCCTTTCCTTCAATCAGTGAGAGTTCCTCAACCTTGCAGATAGCTTCCTCTCCAAGCGTTGAACCAACTTCTAGTTGATCTACAGCAACTGCCTTAGAGGGAATCTCCTCCATGACTTCTTCCTCCATATCTGAAATAGCAACAGAAAACCTTCCCCAAGGGAATGATCACTGACAATAGAGGGATAAAAGTCTAATTTGGAGTCAAGGAGGAACAAAAAATGCATGTGGGAGGGAAAGCATACAATTAAACACAGTGCAATCAAGGCATGTATCTTTATCACCACATGAGCAAGAAGAAGGTGTAGAGTAAAGGGATGAAAAAGAAGAATAGTGTCATCCTCATCAGCAGAATCAACTGAATAAAGTTCAGAACTAGAGGAATCATCTTGCAATTCAAACTCAGAACAAGCATCATCAACAGCAACATCAATCATATTTACACCAAGAGAGAATAGTCTTCATAAGGATGCCTCATTGCTTCATACATATTAAAACAACCTTATGATCTCCTACTTCCATAGTGATGGTACCTTCTTTCATGCTAATCAGAGTGTTAGCAGTCCTCAAGAAGGGTCTACCAAGAATCAGTGTGGTGTCATGGACAAGCTCAGAGGACATGTCAAGTACAATAAAATCAGCAGGAAAGACCAAATCCTTAACCTGAACCAAAATATCCTCTATGATGCCTTCCGGATACCTAATACTCCTATCAGCCAACTGGAGTACTACAGTGGTAGACTTAAGCATCTTGACTCCTAGTGAAGTGTATACAGACTTAGACAGGCATCACATTAATAGCTGCTCCTAGATCTAGTAAGGCTCCCTTATAGAAACTTTTCCTATTGTGCAAGGGATGGTGAAGGATCCAGGGTCTTGGCATTTCACAGGGATTTGAGGTTTAAATAGGGCAGACACATTGGAGCTCACTTGGACTCTTTCATTTGGTCTAAACTTTCTCTTATGGGTACATAGGTCCTTAAGGTATTTAGCATAAGCAGGAACTCTCTTAACAAGATCAAGCAAAGGAATGTTAACTTCCACTCTACTAAACACATCAATGATATCTTTTTCATACTTAGTTTCAGTCTTTCTTTTGCTAATCAAGTATGAATTAGGAAAAGGAAGGTCTTTGAGATTTACCTCTTTATCATTCAGCTTACCAGCTCCATGCTTAGATGATCCATCTTGCTCCTTTGATGCTGCTTTCTCATTATTGCTCTCAGATCTTGCTCCTTTGCCACTTACAAGAGTTGACTTCTTTCATCTAGCAATTCTCTTCTTTTGCACACTCTCAGAATTCTTAACTCTTGAATGTGTAAGAAGAGGCTTATCACACTCAATCTCCTCATCACTGATTCCTCTTCCTCTTCACTGAATCTTACTTGCCTCCCACTTCGCAGCGTGATTGCATTCAAACCCTTTGGGTTATGACAGTATTAGAAGGAATGGTGCCACTGCTTCTAGCTGTTGCTCACTCATGTTGTTGGATAACTGAGTTACATAGGAGTTTATGTTCTCAGATTTAGTCTCCCATTGCTCCATTCTCTTTTCCAAAGCACTAAATCTAGCATCATTCTTGGATGAATCTTGTTGAATTAGTGAAGCTAAGGAGTTGAACTGAGTAGCATTGGCAGCCCTTTCTTCCTTCATTAAAGCCATCATATTTTGTAGGAGTTGATTTGTTTCATCCTTGGGTGGGACCGCAAGGGCTTGAGACGGTTTTGGAACTGGTTTGAAAATGGACCAGCTCCTCCACTCTTCTGAAATCTATTTGGAGGTCTACTATCATCATTCCTCCAGCCCAGTTGAGGGTTTGATTCCATCCCTCATTGTAAGTGTGGAGTAGGGGTCCCATTTTTGATTTGGGCGGCCTTGGAAGACTGCAGACACTTCCTCATATCGGCCTGGACAAACGCTAGAAATATGCATGACTGATCCACATGTTTCACAACTAGGCGCTGTAATGTCCATAGGAGCGGATGGGCGATGCACACTCATATTCTTCAATTCAGCAGTGATCAAAGACAATTGAGATGTAACTTGGCTTCCCAAAGAATCTACTTTTGATTCCAAAGCGTCCATTCTTCTGCTGTGCACCGAAGCAGCTCCCATCTCATGTACTCCTTTAGTATCTCTCACCCCATGTTGTTGATGATTCAGGGCCATCTTCTTTATCAAATCCCAAGCCTCCGCAGCAGTAGAGTCTATCAAAGATCCTCCAGATACAGCATCCAACATACCCTTCTCTTGGTTCTTCAACCCATCATAGAAGTACTGCACCAGTTGTTCATCCGGAATTTGATGATGCGGGCATCTTGAAAGTAGGTCCTGAAATCTATTCCAGTAATCATAGAGGGATTCATCGTAGTCTTGCTTGGCAGAATAAATCTCCTTCCTCATTGATGAAGTACGAGAAGCCGGAAAGTATTTCTCCAAAAATGCCTTCCTTAAGTTCCCCAGCTATGGATGCATCAGCTACATGTCTTGTGTAACACCTTATGTTTATACCAATTAACTTTCCTTGCGGAAGCATTTGGAATCACTTTTGAAGGCTACAATTGATGAAAAATCAAGTTTGAAAATTTTCATTTACGGGTTACTATTCATTGTCACCTTAAAATGTGACAAACTTCGAAAATTCATAACTAATTGTAGAAAAATTGAAATTGAGTGATTCCAAGTTCTACAGAAAGCTCGTTGGATAAATTTTAGAAAAATAGTTTCTGAACTGATTGCCTTGAAATTCGAGCTCAATTTCCTTTGAAAAAGTTACTGTTCATTTGGTCATTTTCGGATTTTACTGTATTTTTGCCTAACTTTGGAAAGGCATAACTTTCTGCTCAGTTATCGGAATCGGGCAAACTACCCCTCATTTTAAATAGAAACATCAGATCTCTTTGCTTGTCAAATCTTATGACCTAACTCACTCGTTTGATAGGTCAAACTGAGCTACAAATTCACTGCTCCAGGACTTACGTTTTATCCCTTAACATCTCTTTAATTCTTTTTATTTCTTTGGCATACATAACATGGCCTTACTCTTTCCCGTTCATGCTCATACACTTTCATTTATGCCATAAATATTATAATTAAATACATGGTATCATTGGCATCCATAACATAGTTCACAAAATAGTAGAATTATACATATATCAACAGTCTCATCCATTAACAAGAATAATTCTCCGCTTACTTCTCCTTGCTTCTCATGCCATTATTGCCCATCATTGACTGACCTAAATGGTTGGTTAGGGAGGGGTGAGATTCGGGAGAATCTCAGTAGCAAACACTACCCATAAGCATGCAAGACATGCAAGACATAATGTACATGCATGACATGTTATAACATTAACACATGAATGCCATGGAAAGTAAGCTAAAGCATTTCATGCTTCCATAACATATTGCCAAGGAAAAACATAACATAAACTTGCAAACATAACTTTGCAAACATTTCATCATAGCTTAGTCACATCATGGCAACACAATCACATCATGCAAGCATACATATCAAGCACACAGTATAGGTAAGTTCACTACCTTGTAACATGGCTTTCCCCTTGCTTTTCCTTTGGTTTCCTTGTCTTTCCAACCATGTGGACATTCCGTCAACATCACCAAACATCCTCTTGGATGTTCCAAAGGTCCTAAACATAGTCACATTGATCATACAAACCATTAGGACCACTAGATTACATAAAGTTCAAGACTAGCTTTCTTGAACCTCAACCCTTTCTCTTAGTCTTAGGGTTTTCTTTCCAACTTTTCTAACATAAATCTTATCATTTCCCATCCTTAAGATCCATTTCTTGTCAATTAGGACCACTTTAGATGGCCTTATATTCAAGAATACCAAATCTGGAAATTTTGCTTCGCGGGTACTGTTCACGCAGAATTTCCAGAATTTTTGCTCAACTTTGAAAATTCATAATTAATTCTAGAAAACTCCAAATTGAGTGCTTCCAAGTCTCACTGAAAGATCTTAAGTTAAATTTAAATGAAAAATAGTTTCAGGAACCAGTTCTACGCCCAAACAGTACCGGAACTGTACGGAACTCGAAACTCTTCCAAAAGTTCAACACTGTTTCCAGATTTCAAACCCTAACTTTGAAAAATCACCATAAATCGTACACATATCCAAATGAAGTGTTCTACCTATGGATTTAAAGCTCACAGAGTGTACTTTAAGCATGAAAATTTCAGAATCAGATACACACAGTAACTAATCCGAAATAGGCATAAAATCAGGTGCTATAACCACCACATACCGTGTTTTAGAGTTTGATCTGGCTTGGAACCACTTGGCCTTTCTTTCTCTCCTCTTCTTTCTCTCTCTAGAAACCATTTTGCAAGAGCTTCCCCATGGATTCCTTATGCTTGGACGAAATGGTAGGGAGGGGAGGGGGTATTTATAGAAAAACAGACCGAATCTGGACCGTTGATCTTAAAAATACGTGGCTCGATCTGGACCGTCCATTTTCTCTTTTGATCTTACGGTGACAAGTGTCCTATGACATCATGCTTACCTCATCATGATGACATCATGCTTACATCATCAAGCCACATGTCTTTAATCCGACCGCACACGTGCCTTGCATCCGACCGTACACGTGTCTTCCATCTAGCCGTACACGTAATATTTTCTTTTTCTCATCTAACCGTACACTTGTCACTTTTATGTCCTTTCATCATTTATGGCATTAAAATTGGGAGAAAATAAATGGAAATTCGTGCAAAAATATCTCCTTAATTATTTCTCCACCTATCAAGCCAATCTTGCACCATATCAGATACTTTTCGGGTCCTGACTTACCCTGTACCACCAGGACATGTTCTGACACTATTTTCTCATCTTAATTAAGTACATATATGGTGCCACCTTAGAGGAGCATAGATGAAAATAATTAGCTCTACTGACAGGCTACTTAGCCTTACTGAGTCATGCAGTAGAGATTTCGCTATAATGGGTAGACAAAAGATGTCTAAAATATTCCCATACTGCGTTCTGATTTTTATGCTGTCCATAAATATCTTCTGGTGACTCAGCATGATGACTCGTAGGTGTCATGATTACGCTTGATGACTCAGCATGATGACTCGTCGGTGTCATGATTACGCTTGATGACTCAGCATGCTGACTCAGCATCGTCATGATGGCTTTTAGATATTTTCTTTGGTTTTGTCTCCTATTTAGGGGACAAAATTATTTAATATTTGACTGGAGCATTTTTATTCAGTCCAGAGCTCCAAAAATTCATCCAAAAATATCATAAAATTCCTCCTATTCTAGAGAAAATCTGTGAATTTTCTCAGGTCATAACTCAACCTATAGCCCCACTTAAAAATCATTCTTTAAAATGCCTTTTTTGGGCACAACTGGCTTTTAAGTATTCTTAAAGCCATTTTGCTTGTCTTCTAGGGATGAGACTAATTTTATAATTTTCTACAGTCTCTTAGATCATACATCCCCATTTTACCATAATTTTCTGAGGTTTCCTTATGACTCAAACAATTAAATCTACCTCTACATCTTAAATTGAGCCATAAACTTCTAAATTCCTTTTAAGTTACCTCAGGGGTATTTTCATCATCTCTCTTCACAAAAGAGTCTTAGAATATTATTTCCCATTTTCTGGGATTTTCTTAGAATTTTCTAAGTACTTTCCATTTTTACCCCTGATGGCCGTAACTTTCTGAATTTACGGTTTTACCCCTGCTTAGGCTCAACCTCATAAAACAATCTCTTTGAGGCTTCTAACTTAACCTTTGGTCTGTATCTAGCCTCTTTTCTCTTCCCTTTGAGACTACTGGAGCCTCTAACTTTGATTACCCTTTAGCCCCTTAAAACATTCACTTTGCAGTTTAGTCCCTTGCTTTAATTCTTTCTCATCTTTAAGTACGAAAGCCAGAAAGTATCTCATTTAGGCTATTTCTGATACTTCTAGGCCTAAAAATCAGGATGTTACATCTTGGAAGGCTCATGTACCATTCCCTAGCCTTGCCTTCCAATGACAGATGAAAAACCTTCCATAGCACTTGGTCCAACGATGCTCCCACAGGCTTCATACTCTGACAAATCATGGAGAGAGATTGCAGATGGAGGTATGGGTCTTCTCCTGTCAAGCCATGAAATTTAGGAAGAGATTTAATCAATAAACCTTTAATCTCAAAGTTAACTTCAAAGTTTGGACATGCAGCAGTAAATGGGTCAAAGTTAACATCAGATGTGGTGGCTTCCCTAATTGTTCTTCTTCTAGGGTTCCCATTATTTTCTCCCACTCTCTCTTGTTCACCATTTCCTCCATTGCCTCCATTCCTTACTTGGTTGGCATTGGGGTTAGGATGAGGTTGGTTTTGTGGTAAATCAGCCATTATCTCTTGGTCAGTAGGTTCACTCTCACTACTGGATAGGCTAGATTCCACAGAAATATTCTCTTGCTCAATCACCAACTCACTTGTCCCTCCGACTCTTTTCTCTCTTCTTATCTCTGTGAGTCTTCTCTCAATCTCCAGGTTATAGGGCACAAGCTTGGTTTTTCGTGGCATGCAAAATAAGTATCACAAGAGAAAAAGTAACAAAATTGACTTGCAACACACAAAGTCAAATAAAAGTATGCAATGTGATGAATGCAAGTGTATGGTCAAGTATGCAAGTGTATGGATGAGTATGAGTATGTATGGATGAGTATGAGTATGTATGGGTGGGGTATGAGTAAGTATGCACAGATAAAGAAGCAAAGTGTAAGTTTTAAAATTTCCAGAAATGTTGGCCGCGGCGAAAGTTGGCAGAGAAGAACAGATGTCTGATTGCAGGGCGTTGGCCGCGGCGAAAACAGGGGTTGGCCGCGGCGAATGTGTCCCGAGAGGATTCTCTCAGAAATTCAAAAGGTTGGCCGCGGCGAAAGATAATGTTGGCCGTGGTGAAAGTTGACAGACTGCTTATCAGACACTGGACTTTACTGATGCAACGTGGAAGATGCTAAAAATCAAGAAAATCAGTATATTTGTTTGTATTTCTAAAAATTTTGATGCTATGCAAGATGAAAACCTATACTATGAACAAATATGCAACTAAACTACCCTAAATGCTACCCATAAAGATCAAAAACCTCAAAAGTCAATCAAATAGCACAAGCTAACCTAGAGAACCAATTTCTTGGCTCCCCGGCAACGGCGCCACTTGAAAGAGAGCCTTTGATTAGTCGTTCGCTTAGAGGTTCTCGCTCAAAAATTTATCCAAGCTATGCAGTAGTGCAAACTCGGGTCGTTCTCTTTTGGGAGCCTAAATTAGATGTCTAAGTTAGATTAATCCTATGCAGAGTAATGAAAAAGGGGGTTTTTGGTGTTTTTAGCTATTAATGAAATACCAAAACTAAATGCAATTAATTCAAATCTAAGTTACTATGTTTTTGGATTTTTCTAAGATAGAAGTAATGAAGTGAAGTTAATGATATGTAATCTCTTGAATACAGTTTTGAAGCAATCATAGTTCAAAATAATTTTGGGAGTAGAAATCACCAAGTTTTCTAAATGGAAACCTTAAAGAACTCTTTAAGTCTAGGATCTTAATCAATGGCACCCATCTCATAAGATCCTATTAAGCTCACTTGGCGTGTGTATTAAGATTAATTAATGCACTTGGTTAAATGCAAGCCCAGATCAACTCAACAATCACACATTACCATGCAAGAAGGAGAGTATCAAAAGAGTTGCATAGAAACATACATGTAACCACATGTATTGAAGCTTAAATTCAAAACTAAATAATCCAATACACAAGACAATCATCCAGAATTGATTACAACCATAATCAAAATAGTTCAGCCCAAATTTACAAATCCTAAGACCTAGAAATTCATAAACAAAGAACTAGAACTTATAGATGAAGCTAACTTCCCTTTGAAGCTCTTGGAACTCATGCTCCTTCCACCATATTCAAGAGTTGAGAAGCTTAGCTAGTCATAACTCTTGAACCAACTCCAACTAGGTATTGTTCTTCAGCCATGGCAGCAGCAGATGGAAGAAATGGAAATGGGATTAGGGTTTCTGAGGTGGAAAATGAGAGAAGAAGATGAAAGATACGTAGGTGGAGGTTGAATAATGGTCATCTGCTCTCATCATACCCAAAATAGGGTTTCTAACCCGAAACTTACGTGCATGGGTCGGTTTCTGGGCATGGGTAGGTCAAAATTTCCCGAAATGGTCGGGTCTGAGATTTGCTGCTTCAAGAGGTTCGCCGCGGCAAAGAATAGGTTCGCCGCGGCGAAACATGGCAGAGACCCCTTTCTTCACGGATGAGTTTTCTCCGCGGCGAAATAAGATGTTGGCCGCGGTGAACTTTGGCAGAGGATCCTTTCCTGCTTCTTTTGCCTTGAGTTCTTCAATTCTGGCCCCAAATCTTTAGTGTCCTACAATAAAAAAGTAACAAATTGAAGTATCAATTGTCCTAGAAGTCAATTGAATCCAATTAACAACCAATTATGACAATTTAATCCTCAAAATGACACTAACTTAAAGTAAGAACTATAAATCTAAATTAAGCACAATTTTCATTAAAAAGGACCAGAAAGTATAACAAAATCATGGATAATGATATGAAAAGAAACTAATATCTTGACCTCAATCACACTATGATTAGCATGAAAGAAGGTACCATCACTATGGAAGTAGGAGATCATAAGGTTTGTTTTAACATGTATGAAGCAATGAAGCATCCTTATGAAGACTATTCTCTCTTGGGTGTAAATATGATTGATGTTGCTGTTGATGATGCTTGTTCTGAGTTTGAATTGCAAGATGATTCCTCTAGTTCTGAACTTTATTCAGTTGATTCTGATGATGAGGATGACACTATTTCTTCTTTTTCATCCCTTTACTCTACACCTTCTTCTTGCTCATGTGGTGGTGAAGTTACATGCCTTGATTGCACTGTGTTTAATTGTATGCTTTCCCTTCCACATGCATTTTCTGTTTCCTCCCTTGACTCCAAATTAGACTTTGATCCCTCTATTGTCAGTGATAATTCCCTTGGGGAAAGGTTTTCTGTTGCTATTTCAGATATGGAGGAAGAAGTCATGGAGGAGATTCCCTCTAAGGCAGTTGCTGTAGATCAACTAGAAGTTGGTTCAACGCTTGGAGAGGAAGCTATCTGCAAGGTGGAGGAACTCTCACTGGTTGAAGGAAAGGGGAGTAATCTTTTCTCTCTTGAACTTCATAATTTGATTCCATCTATTGTGCAACCACCTACTCTTGAGTTGAAACCCCTGCCCCCTACTGTGAAATATGCTTTTCTAGAGTCTGATGAGCGATTACCGGTTATTATAGCTAACTCCCTGTCTAAGGTTGAGGAAGAAAGACTCCTTACTGTTTTGAGAGAGCATAAGAGGGCTATTGGGTGGACTTTAGCGGACATTCCTGGAATTAGTCCAGCCATTTGCACACATAGAATCTTGCTTAGTGAAGGTTCAAAATCAGTGAGACAACCCCAGAGAAGACTAAACCCCCTGATTCTTGATGTGGTTAAGAAGGAAATTACTAAACTTCTAAGTGCTGGGATCATCTATCTCATATCTGATAGTGAGTGGGTTAGTCCAATACATGTAGTGCCTAAAAAGAGTGGGGTTACTGTTATTAGAAATGATAAGGATGAGCTTATTCCTACAAGAGTGCAGAATTCCTGGCGTGTGTGCATAGATTATAGAAAACTCAATGATGCCACACGGAAAGATCATTTCCCTCTTCCTTTCATAGACCAGATGCTTGAGAGACTTGCAGGCAAATCTCATTACTGTTTTCTAGATGGTTTCTCTGGGTACTTTCAAGTACCTATTGCACCGGAGGACCAAGATAAAACCACTTTCACATGCCCTTTTGGTACCTTCGCCTATCGTAGGATGCCTTTTGGGTTATGTAATGCTCCAGGGACTTTCCAACGTTGTATGATGGCTATATTCTGTGAATTTTTAGAGGAATGTATGGAAGTCTTTATGGATGATTTTACTGTTTATGGTGGTTCTTTTGATGATTGTCTTGCTAGTCTTGAAAAGGTTTTGAAAAGATGCATTGAAAAGAATTTGATTTTAAACTTTGAAAAGTGTCATTTTATGGTCAATGAGGGGATAGTTCTAGGACATTTGATTTCTAAAAAGGGAATTGAAGTTGATAAAGCTAAAATTGAGGTTATATCTTCTTTGCCTTATCCTGCCTGTGTTAAAGATATTAGATCATTTTTGGGTCATGCGGGATTCTATAGGCGGTTTATAAAAGATTTCAGCAAGATTGCTTTACCACTCTCCAAGCTTTTACAAAAAGATGTGAAATTTGATTTCGATGATTCTTGTAAAGTTGCCCTTGGTGATTTGAAATCTAAACTCATTTCTCCTCCTATTCTTGTTGCACCTAACTGGACCATGCCCTTTGAAATTTCATGTGACGCTTCTAATTTTGCTGTAGGAGCTATGTTAGGCCAGAGGGAGGAGAAGCTCTCAAGAGTCATTGCCTATGCTTCGAAAACACTGGATGCAGCTCAAGTCAATTATACCACAATAGAAAAAGAGCTATTTGCAGTTGTTTTCGCTTTAGAGAAGTTTAGACCTTACTTGTTAAATTCTCATGTGACTGTTTTTACTGATCATGCAGCTGTTCGCTATCTTCTTAAGAAACCACAATCGAAGCCAAGATTGATTAGGTGGACATTACTTCTTCAGGAATTTGACATTGAAATCAAGGATAGAGCCGGGGCTGAGAACCATGTAGCCGATCACTTAAGTAGGCTACCTGATGATACACGGGGAGTAGACTCTTCTGAACTCACCTATGATTCCTTTCCTGATTCAGTATTATGTGCTTTAGCTGTTAAAGAGCCTTGGTATGCGCATATTGTTAATTATCTTATAACCGGACTCACCCCTCCTTTCATGTCTAAATTTCAGGCACAAAAACTTCAAAGCGAATCGAGGCACTACATCTAGGATGCCCCTTACTTATGGCGGATATGTAGTGACCAAGTTATAAGAAAGTGTGTGCCTAGTGAAGAGTTTGAGTCTATCATTGCAGCTTGCCGCAAGGAGAACATCTAGGAAAATTCTAGATTCTGGTTTTTACTGGCCAACCCTTTTTAAAGATTCTTATGATTTTTGTCGGTCCTGTGACAAATGTCAACATTTTGGGGGGTTAGGTAAAAGACATGAAATGCCTCAACAACCTTTACTGTTTTGTGAAATTTTTGATGTTTGGGGGATTGATTTCATGGGTCCCTTTCCTCTGTCCTTTGGTTTTATATACATTCTTGTAGCTGTTGATTATGTTTCCAAATGGATAGAGGCTGTACCTACTAGAAAAGATGATGCCCAAGCGGTTTCTAAGTTTCTTAAGTCCAACATTTTCTGTAGGTTTGGGATTCCAAGGGCTGTGGTGAGTGATAGAGGTACCCATTTTTGTAATAAGGTGGTAGATAACTTGTTTTCTAAATTTGGTGTCACCCACAAAGTCTCCACTGCATATCACCCCCAAACCAATGGCCAAGCTGAAGTGTCCAATCGAGAAGTGAAACAAATCCTGGAGAAGATAGTCAAACCATCCAAGAAAGATTGGAGCCTAAGTTTAGAGGAAGCATTGTGGGCCTACAGAACTGCCTATAAGTCACCAATTGGAATGTCCCCTTATCGTTTAGTCTTTGGCAAAGCATGCCATCTACCAGTAGAGTTGGAGCATAAGGCATATTGGGCAGTCAAACAATGCAACATGGAATTGCAATCTTCTGGGGTAGAGAGAAAGTTGCAGCTGCAAGAGCTAGAGGAGCTGAGATTGGAGGCTTATGAGAGCTCTAGACTCTACAAGGAGAAGACAAAATTGGTGCATGATAAGGGTCTCCTACGGAAGAACTTCAAGGTGGGAGACAAGGTGCTGATGTTTAAGGCCAGATTCACATTTAAGCAAGGAAAGTTCAACACCCGTTGGGATGGGCCTTACACAGTCACAAAGGTGCATAATTTTAGAATGGTGGAGCTTCTCAATGAGGAAACTGGAGCAAACTTTAAAGTTAATGGCCATCAGTTGAAGCTCTACCATGAGAACCAGAAACCCCCTTAGCTCCCTGGTAGTTTCTTTCCTTCACTCATTTACATGCTTTTGCTAATTATTAATCTTGTTCTGATTCGTACATTGTATGTTAAATGAGTGTGGGGGAGAAACCCTTTTCAGTAGGAAAGTAGCATAGTTATAGCTAAATTCAATAAGATTCCCCTGGAAGTTTTGATCTCTGTCCTATCTTGTTTCATGCCTGATGAATTGGTGTTTTAAATGAATTATATGATTCAATTTGATTGAGGAATTTTATCTGTGGTATACTACCTATTCATGGATTTGTTGAACACCTCTTGATCTCTTTTGAGGCATTTTAAAGTTTTTGAAATATCCAGCCTTGTCTGTTGTTTGTTGTTGTGTTTCTCTGTGTTTAAGTGTTTTAAGTTTTATTCTGTGCGTTCTGTGACCCTTCGCCGCGGCAAACCCCTGTTTCGCCGTGGCGAAGTGGTTCGTTTTCTTGGTTGTTTCCCTTGGTGATGTTTCGCCGCGGCGAAACTCGCCTGTCCCTGTGTGTTCCTCTCGGGAAGTGTTCGTCGCGACTAACATGTAATGTCGCCACGGCGAAACCTCCTTTCCCCTTTCTATTTTTCTTCTCGGGCATAGTTCGCCGCGGCGAACGTGCCGTTTCTGCGGTAAGCCGTTTCATTTTTGCTGATTTTTCGAGTGGTTTTCCCTTTTTGTCCCCCTTTTCTGTCTAACCCATGCTTATCTCTTGAGCCCCTTTTGGTCTTTTCACATCCCCACTCCATTAAACCCCATTCATTCCCCTCTAAACTTCAAAACCGTCGCCCCCCCTCTTAAACCACTTGGCCCCTCCATTTTCCTCTCCCTTCCCCCTGCTCTTTTCTTCTTGATTTCTCCTTCTTCCCTTCCAGTCGGCGCCCTCCCTCCTTCTCTACCTCAACCCCGTCGCCTATCCCCATCTCTTCTCCTCTCCCTTCTTCCAATTTTCAGTTCTCTGCTTCAGCCGTGCGCACCTTCTCCGTTCCCTTCTTGGTATGTTCTTTCTTTTCCCTTGTTCTTTCCTTTAGTTTAGTGTAGTTTAGTGGTTTATTAGTTTGTTTGTTCTGGTTTTGTGCTGTTAGGGTGGGTTAGTTTGTGGTTAGTTTGTAGTTACGTAGCCTGTAGGTTATCTCATGATTCATAGTGCATTGTGTTTTTAATTAATCTCTTTGCTTAATTTTGAAAATTTTTAGTCCTCTGAAAACCTATGAATCATTAACTAACCATTTGCTACTGTTTAGGTTGTAATTTTGGTCAGTTCTGGGTTGTTTAGGTTGTAGGTGTTTTTGTTGTGTTTAGTGTTCTTACTGTTTGTTGCTTCAGGAAAATGCCTCGCACCAAAAACCCTGAACCTTTACCCGTGTCTGATTCTGAGTCTGACTCTGAGGGACCCATAACCTATGATGACATCTATAAGGTAGTGGACAAGCGCCCCCTCCTTAGGGAGACACCCTTTCCCCTTGAACCATCTGACCATCCCTTTGTCCAAAGACTCCAGGAATCCCAAATGCTTGAATTGGCTCGCCCACGAGCTAGTGGTAATGATGTCTTCGTCCGCCATTTTTACACCTACGCCCGCCTTCATGGCATGCTATCCATTCCCTTCCGTGGCAAGCATGTGAACTACACTTTCACTGTTTATAACATAAGAGACCACTACCAGCTTCCTGTAGTCCGTCATTCTCAGTACTCTCATTATCGCGATAATTATCCTTATGATGAGATTGTCCAGACCCTATGCCGGGATGGTGCCACTTGGCATCATCCCCGCACTGCTGAACTGTACTTAAAACGTTCTGATTTTCGGCCTGAGGCAAAGCCGTGGCTACACCTAGTCTGCAATAACATCCTACCCACTTCCCACCTCCAGAACCTCCCCAAACGCCAAGCTCTTATTGTTTTTCTCCTCATGACCGGAAAATCTTTCGATGTAGCTGAAATCATACAATCCGCCCTCTACGATTCCGTCAATACCAAAAAAGTCACCAATAGCATCGTCTTTCCCCATCTTGTTTCTGACCTTTTCTGCAAGTGCGGAGTTCCTTCATTTAATGATGACAGCTACTTCGAACCTGCACCTCTATTCCGGTTTGAGCGTCTTAAACAGCCCACCATTGCACCCCACCCACCTGTCCACCCCGTTTACGATGTTAGTGCAGGCCAGGCAGCCACTGATCCAGCCGAGGAAGGCCAAGATGTTCCTGAGCCTCCCCAGCCAGTCACCTTAGACACGCTTGCCGATGATATTGACGAGCTGTCTGAGGAAGTTCATCAGATTCGCGTTACACTCCTTCGGGAGATTAAGCGGCAAAAGGACCGTGATGCCCTATATGAACGAGAACGTCGCTACCGCCGCCGTTTTGATGCTTTGCTCGCCGATCGTTTGAACTTCGCTTTACCGGCTAAGGAGGAGGAGCCACAGCACCATATGGGTATGGACGGAGCAGACACATCAGGTGCAGGACCGTCAGGATCTGGAGCAGCTGATCCTGAGCATCAGACTTAGTTTTCTGTTGTTTTCATTTGTTCTTTTGTTTCATGTGTTGTTTTGAGACTGGATTGTTTCTTACCCTTTATTGTGCCTCATTGGTTTTTACACTTGTTCACTTGGATGATTTCTGATTAGTTTGCTTTAATCTTTGTTCTATTTTCACCTCTGCGCCTCCTTGCTCATATTTGCTGTCCCTAATTCCCATTGTTCACAAATTGAGGACAATGTTGTGTTTAAGTGTGGGGGAGGTCTATATTGTGGATTTTAGCAAATGCTTCTCGTGCATCCATGCATTTAGATGATTTTGAGGTGTTTTTGAACTGATAGATTGGTTTAATTGTGAATATTTTGAGTTTAGTTGCTGAAGAGTTGAAATTGCACAGGAATTTTCGCTTTCTGCCTTGTTTCGCCGTGACCAACTTCTTATTTCGCCGCGGCGAAGCCTCCTCTTTCACGAGTAATAAGCCATTCGGCCATACTTCGCCGCGGCGACCCCCTTCTTTAGCCGCGGCGAAACCCTCAAAAAAAAAATTTTAATAAATTCTTTGCAATCTCAACTGGTCTTCAGAAATTTTCCCGGCTTAGAATCTTTATGCTCCTACAATTTTTTTTAAAATGGATAGAAAGTTCAAAGTTTACTTGTGCTTTTAGAAAAATTTTCATGCTTTTAAATGAGGGTTGAACTTAGACTAGTTATTCTCATGTTTTTGACAGATAGTAAATGATGATGTGCTTTGAAATTATGACTATGTGGTTGTTAACTTTTGAGATTGACTAATTGAGATTTGAGCCTTGTTGGAAGGATTTTTGGACCTTAAGTTATTGAATTGAGTGAATCTGCTTATTTCATATTTCTCTAGAACTTGTTTTCATTCTTAATCGAAGCTTAGCGAATCAATTTTTGTAAAAATGATAGAGGCATTCGATTTCATACCCGCATGTTCCAAACACAAACCCAATCATTTTACCATTGTAAACCCTTTTGAGCCTTCATCTTGAGTACATGCATGCAATATATAAAAAAAAACAGAGAGAAAAAAAGAGAAGTTGCTCATACGAAGGAAAAAAAAATACAAAAAGGGGTAGAAAAAGAAAAAGAGATATATGCAAAAAAAAAAGGATAAAGATATAAATATTAAAAATAAGTAGCTTCTCTCCCAGTTTTTATTTAGACTAATTTTGTCTTAATAATTTGTATGTTCGTACTCATTTTCATTTTCATTTTCATTCTCATTTCATTCATTCCGACTGACCTCCATTCCAAATTTTGACCCCTAAAAGTCCTCTTGATTTGCAAAATTGTTTCTCATGGTGGAGAGGTAGAATTATTACAAGCCTATGGTAGAAATTGGATTGAGTAGACTTGGAGTGAAATAACCCTAAAGACAAGTAAGTTAAGAGTGAAACACTTATCCGTGAGATGGATCTTTCTTAATCAATCTTTTAAGTTAATTTTCCATTGTGATCATTTTCTTAGCGTATCCTTGTTTACTGATGTCAACTCTGTGAGAATTTCTTACTAATCTTCTGCTTTCATCTTTAAGCATGGTAGTGTCTCTCTTTGTGCTAGTGTCACTTTGAATTATTCTCGCGCTTTGTTCAGGAGTACAAAGGTCTAAGTGTGGGGGAATTTGATTGAGCTCAAGATATTAGTTTCTTTTCATATCATTATCCATGATTTTGTTATACTTTCTGGTCCTTTTTAATGAAAATTGTGCTTAACTGAGATTTATGGTTCTTACTTTAAGTTAGTGTCATTTTGATGATTAAATTGTCATAATTGGTTG
Source organism: Neltuma alba (assembly GCF_004799145.2). Taxonomy (NCBI): domain Eukaryota; kingdom Viridiplantae; phylum Streptophyta; class Magnoliopsida; order Fabales; family Fabaceae; genus Neltuma; species Neltuma alba. Next base: position 130,265 of record NW_021635662.1, on the reverse strand, counting down.
TTAATTGGATTCAATTGACTTCTAGGACAATTGGTACTTCAATTTGTTACTTTTTTATTGTAGGACACTAAAGATTTGGGCCAGAATTGAAGAACTCAAGGCAAAAGAAGCAGGAAAGGACCCTCTGCCTAAGTTCGCCGCGGCACACATCTAACTTCGCCGCGGCGAAAATCCATCCGTGAAGAAAGGTCTCCCTGCCATGTTTCGCCGCGGCGAACCTATTCTTCGCCACGGCGAACCTCTCGAAGCAACAAATCTCAGACCCGACCATTTCGGGAAATTTTGACCTATCCATCCCCAAAAACCGACCCATGCACGTAAGTTTCGGGTTAGAAACCCTATTTTGGGTATGATGAGAGGGGATGACCATAATTCAGCCACCACCTTCGTATCTTTCATCCTCTTCTCTCATCTCCACCTCAGAAACCCTAATCCCATTTCCATTTCTTCCATCTGCTGTTGCCATGGCTGAAGAACAATACCTAGTTGGAGTTGATTCAAGAGTTATGACTAGCTAAGCTTCTCAACTCTTGAATATGGTGGAAGAAGCATGAGTTCCAATAGCTTCAAAGGGGAGTTAGCTTCATCTATAAGTTCTAGTTCTTTATTTATGAATTTCTAGGTCTAGGATTTGTAAATTTGGGCTGAACTATTTTGATTATGGTTGTAATCAATTCTGGATGATCATCTTGTGTATTGGATTATTTAGTGTTGAATTTGAGCTTCAATACATGTGGTTACATGTATGTTTCTATGCAACTCTTTTGATACTCTCCTTCTTGCATGGTATTGTTTGATTGTTGAGTTAATCTAGGCTTGCATTAAACCAAGTGCATTAATTAATCTTAATACACACACTAAGTGAGCTTAATAGGATCTTATGAAATGGGTGACATTGATTAAGATCCTAGACTTAAAGAGTTCTTTAAGGTTTTTCATTTAGAAAACTTGGTGATTTCTACTCCCAAAATTATTTTTGAACTATGATTGCTTCAAAGCTGTATTCAAGAGATTACATATCATTAACTTCACTTCATTACTACTATCTTAGAAAAAATCCAAAAACATAGTAACTTAGATTTGAATTAATTGCATTTAGTTTTGGCATTTCATTAATGGCTAAAAACACCAAAAACCCCCTTTTTTCATTACTCTGCATAGCATTAATCTAACTTAGACATCTAATTTAGGCTCCCAAAAGAGAACGACCCGAGTTTGCACTACTGCATAGCTTGGATAAATTTTTGAGCGAGAACCTCTAAGCGAACGACAATTAAGGCTCTCTTTCACTTAGTGTAATGACACCTCATACTTACATTCATTATGGTTGTTGGGATATTTTGCTTATAAATAGACACATCCTCCCCTCTTGCAAGACACTCATTTTCAACTAAGAGGGAGAAGTTCTTGCAAATTGGTGTCTTAAAATTCAAGCAAGAAGAATGCTACTACCTTTGGTCAACCAAGCTTGGATCTAAGGTTAGTAGGTTGTTCTATGTTGTTTCTTGCTTTGTTTCATTGAGTTTTATAATTGAAAATTTGGTTTCTCCCTTAAGAAAGTACTAGCCGAAATGTGATAGTGTTAGGGAAAGGAGGTTTTGATGTTAAACCTAGTTAAAACACATTGATTCAAGGTTGTTTCAAGTAGTTTTGTATTGCTATTTGAAAGATTTCATGATTTGATGACCATGGGCACTATTCGACCAAGCAAAGATCTGTACCCTAGGATGTGTTTTCATAATTTTGATGCTTCCATTGTGTTTAAAATGAAAAATAGTGTAGGGTAAATGATAGAACCCAATCTTTATGTGATTTTCTCAAGTGTTTTCTGATGTTTTGTAACACTTTTGCCCTCATTATGCATGCATTTATATCCTCTTGATTATATCAATCCATGCATTGCATTCTGTTGTTTAAGGCTAAAAGAGTCATTTTTCTTGCCCAAAGTATAATTGCCATAATATGTAATCAGTTAATCTTTACAAAGCTCTTTGTTGTTATTTTCAAACAATTGGAGAAGGATCTAAGACCCAAGATAGATCATTGAAAGAGCCACAAAGTCATAAGAGCCAAAACTCAAGATTTGGAGTGTTCTGTGTCCCCAGGTCGCGACATGGTATTCTGAGGTCATGATCTATATTCTCTTTAAGTGGAACAGCACATTTTAAAGCTAGGTCAAGACTAAATATGCCTCTGTGTTCCTAGGTCGCGGTATGGACTTATGAGGTCACGACCTGCACTTCTTAAGTCACGACATGAGATTATGAGGTCGTGACCTAAGCGTGCTAAGTGAAGCTGTGCATTTTGGAATAGGTTTTTCAGTCTCTAGACTTAGGGGAGTAGCCAACGTGAACTAGACACTCTCCATTCTGCAGATTTGTAAAGGGATGAGCCTCAACCTTCCTCTCTTAAGTCTCCATTAATCCCATACCTCAACCTTTCATTTTTCCTTATTTATCCACCATTTTCTGTGATTTTGAACTGATTAAATCACTCCTACCACCTTCTCCTACATTTTTCCAACCCCTTTTTTAGCATTCCCATGGCTGAACACACCTGGAGCAGTTATGACCACTTTGGGGACATGAGAGGCTAAGTCATTAGCCTCTAGGTGATGGAAGATAAAGCATGAGCTCAAGGACTTAATAGGGGAGTTTCTCAGTCTAAATCTGTACTTAACTTTGCGTTGAACACTTCTAGATTTAGGAATTTCTACACTTATGTAAGACTTGATTTCTGATTTGTAAATCTTGTGTTTAGACTACTACAATATGATTGGATTGGATGCTGTTCAATGTTGATTCATATATATAAATATTTGAGTTTTGAATCCTTATCGTCAATTAATTGTCAATGCTCATTGATGATTAATGTCACATCCCAAATTTTGGGCCTAGAAGTACCAAAATTAGTCTAAAATGGGCAGGCTGTCAGACCTTTTTTGGCAGAGGTCCTAGAGACTCCCTGAGGGACAGAGGGATTCCTAGGGACTAAATTGTAAAGAAAAGATTCCTAGGCCAAGTAGGGACCTAATTGTAAATAAAAGTTCTGGTCGACCAATGTTCAAAGTTATCAAAAATGGCCCAAATGTTTCAAAAAAATTCCAGAAAATTGGGAATAGGATCCCAGAGCTGATATAAAGCTAGAAATGACAAAAATGCCCTAAAATCATTCCAGGGTTTTAAGCAATTTGAGATAGCAACTTAAATTGAATTATTTAAGGTATGAGACAGTCTCAAATAATCAAGAAAATCTAGGAAAAAGTAGCCAAGGAATTATCATAGATTCAAAATTAATTCCGTCCCCAGAAAGTAACGAGGTTAGCTTTAATTAAATTTAAAGCTTATTTATATCCTATCCAAGGAAAGTCAAAACAACCATCTAAGGTTTGACTCTTGACTTAAGAAAAATTAGAGAAATTCCCTATGATGAAAGGGAAAGAATGAAACCCAGAGACAGATCAACGGAGTTATGAGCCAGTAGAAAAGAATTCGACAAAATTGACTCTGACTAAATATTATTTAATTAATTACATCACTGGGGAGAGAGAGATGGGATATTTATAAGTATACCATGAGAAGATTATTCAACATTCAATAAAAGGTACATTAGCAATGTTCAGAAACCCAGAAGGGAGCCGGACTGACAATGTCGAGTCCCTTAAGGGTCAAAATGGGAAATTTATGAAAAATTCTCAAAAATTCTCTAAAAATAGAAAAATGGAAAATTAGGGGTTTTTAAGTCATATATGATGTTTTGGGAATGAAAATAGCCCAAAATAAATTATTGTGAAATTTTCCAAAAATAGTTATTTTTGAGAAAATAGTAGAAATTGAGGAGATATAATTATTTTAATTATATGAGGGCCTCAATAATTCAATAAAAAATATGTATAAATTCTTTGGGAATATATTTGAATTTATAAAATTGTTTCCAAGCATTGAAAATGAAGGAAATAATTTATGGGGAATTTACTTCTGAAATTCTATCGGTAAAAGCCTGATTTTGGAGAAAATGTGAAATAAATAGTTAGAGGTTATGAAAAATCCCCAAATTTCCAGATCTTACTTTTAGATTAAATGTGGATTTTTCATGAAAATAAATAAATTTTTAGAGGCCCCGAGTTATTTTCCCTAATAAAGGCCCAAAAGGAGAAAATCGGGTAAAGGATTGTGGTTGGGATTGAACTAGGTTAATCCCATTGCTTCCTAACCAGATTTGGGGCACTTAGTTAGCCCAAAGAATCAGAGAATTTTGTACTCCCTAAGCCCATGCACATGGTCAAGTTGGTTGGATAAGGTTTAATCATGACTTTGCAAAATATCTCAAGTAAGCTTGTGAAATAAGCTTGCATATATGGCTGATTGTTTCCCTTCCACTTGGTCCAAAATTTTGAAGATATTTTGGGAAGAAAAATGCTGACTAAGAGGAGAGAGGAAGGGTAGCACACGTGGCAAATTTCTTGGCAAGAAAGAAAAGAAATCAAGGGCCAAGATTAAGCCACCCAAAATTTAAATCAATGGTCAAGATTCATACAAGTTTTTAATAAATATCTCTTCCCCTCACACTTGCAAAATTTTTAGCCAAGGGAGAGACCAAACAGCAATGAGGAAGAAGATGAAGATGAAGAACAAGAGGTCCCAAGCAAATCCAAGCTCTAATTCAAGGTATGTTTATGGATTTGAATGTATTTTTCATCCCCCTTGCTATTTGTGAGCTTGGCAAGTGATTTGGTTCGATTTTTATGGTTGAAACCCTATAAGGGAAGTGCTGTATGAAATTGAAAGAATAGGGAAAAGATGAAATTGATGTTAGAAACATGTTTAAAAGCTTGAAAACAACAAGAATCAAGTGGTTTGATATTGATTCTTGGACAAATCCAACTTCCCCTTTTATTTGTATATGTTTCTGCCATGACTGGAAATTTATGATTCGTTTGGAATTTGATGATTTTGATGCTTCTAATAAGTTTAAATGATGATTTTGTGTAGGGATATATGTAGAAAACATGTTTAGAAACATTAGAATTGAAAATGAAATTTTTTTACATAAAGCACCTATGTTTCGGCCAAACCAAAATAGGGGGAAGGAGTTGGATTTTGATTGTTTTGAGCTTAGAAATAGATTCTACATGCAAAAGTATGTGGAAATAATTTTTGGATGATTGGAATTAAAACTCAAAAGTTAGAATTCAATTATGTTCAAGAAAGAACCAAGTAAGAAATAGGTTGGTGTCTTGGTTCTAATGAATGTTTGGCATTGTGTATTGATGTGTTTAGGACTTTGGAACATCCAAGAGGATGTGTGGAGATGTTGACTGAAAATCCATAAGGTTAGAAAGACAAGGGAGTCAAAGGAAAAGTAAGAGGAAAGCTATGTTACAAGGTAGTGAACTTACCTATATTGTGTGCTTGATATGTATGCTTGCATGATATGCTTGTGATGTCATAATGTGACTAAGCCGTAATGAAATGTTTACAAAGTTAAGTGCAAACTTATGTTATATTATGCCTTGGCAATATGTTATGAAAGCATGTGATGTTTGGCTTACTTTTTATGGCATCCATATGTTAATGTTATGATAACATGTCATGCATTTGCATTCTGTCTTGCATGCTTATGGGAAGTGTCTGCTACTAAGATTCTCCCAAATCTCACCCTCCCTTAACAACCCCTAATAGGTGCTACAAGCTTGAAGGAAAAATCAAGAAGTGAAAGTGCAAGATAAAGGAAAGAAACCAAGTATGTCTTATGTTTCCATAACATGCTATGTTATGTAACTATTATGTTAGTTGATGTTGTAATCATGTCATTTATATTCGATGATATTTAAAATGTTTATGGTATGTAAGATGACATGAGATTATGTATGGAAATAGTATATACAATGACAACATGGGAAATGCAAGAAATGAATTTATTTGAAAGTGTTGAATTATGTTAGAGAGTTAGAGAGTCCCTAAATGAGCCACGAATTGGTGCCAATGATGAGACAGAGCAAATGAATGAATTTTGCCATGAAATTTAGTGAGTATTTAGAGCACATCCTGAGCTTTAAAACAAGTGGTAGGTCACATGAAATTGATGTGTATGCTAAGAGTTATGGCTGTTCAAAGTTGAGGCAGGACTTCTGGAAAACACTATTTTGACCAAATGAACAATAATCTTTGATGAATAAACTGCACAAATTGGCAAGGTTTAAGTCCAGATTGTTATTTTTTTTCTTGTAGAGAATTGAAAAAGCTTTATGTGAAAATTGAAACCACTCTGTTTTGATTTTTCTAGAATTAGTTATGATTTTTCAAAATTGTCCCCCAAATTCTAGAATGTGCAATGAATCGTGACCGTACAAGTCAAACTTTAAAACTTGATTTTCTAACCTTAAGGCCAACAAATGTTGTTCTGAATGCTTTCGTGTAATGCCCTAAAGTGTATAAGAGTAAGGTGTGACACTTAATCTGTTTACTTGGTATTCTATGGTTGTTGATTGACAATCTAAGGGCATTTGCATCATCTATTCATTTACACTCTAAGTGGTTTTTAACAATGTTTTATGACATGTTAATCAATATTGATTAAAGTGAGTTTTTATTAATTAAAATGTTAGATCCAAGTAATTACTTGGGGTTTTTATCAGACTTAGAGATTTTCAAAACTCCCAATCAATTTAAGAGCAATGATAGCTGAATTTTTATCATCAAGAGTCTATCCCATCATACCTGCCACATCCGGCAATAGGGTAATTAGGAATAAAAAATATTCCTAGATAATTAAGGGTAAAAAATGATAAGGAGAAATAGAATCATTTTGGTGAAAAATGATTATTATGATTTTCCAAGTCAATTATGAAAATTTGGCTAATTGAGGAAAATTGGTCAAAAATAATTATGAAAAAATATTTTCAAGTCTTGAAAAATTAAGAAAAAATAAGGATAATATCCCTTGAGAATTATATGGGATTATAAAATTCATTTTATGACCAAATTACCCTTAGAGAAATTACAAAGGAATTTAAGGGTAATTTAGCCTAATTTAAGGGCTTTTATTTGGAAATTTCCAAATAAATATTTTTAAGGAGAATAAAATTACAAGAAAATTCCTATGATACCCCAGGGAATTATAAGAGATTATGGAATTAAAAGAAGACTCTCAAGCATCCAAGATTTTTCCTTATTCCTTTGAAAAGTGGAAAATCAATAAAAAGAAGGAAATTAGTTTTCCTTTTTATTCAATTATTGGAAATTTAATTTTCAGACAAATAGGGTAATTTGGGAAGATAAAAATGAGAAGAATAAATTATGGATCTGACAAAAAATAATTTCAGAGGCCAGAATACTATAATCATAGAAAAGAAATTAAACCCGGAATCAAAATGCACCGATAAAACAAAGACTAGAGTCTTGCAATTCAAATGGCTCACAATTGGCCATGTGTCAAGCTCTTAATGGAGAGGATTTGAATTTTCTAAGTGTCACTCCTCAAATGGAGAGGATTTTGACTTTTGGTAATTAGTTTCTTTTGCAATTAGTTAATTAAGAAAGAGAAATTAAGACAAAAAGGGGTAATGACACTTGTAACTTCATTTATGATAGTGGTTGGGATATTTTTGGTTCATTAAAGGAGCTCTCCCACCCCTATTTTCATATTATTATTTTGAGCAAGAGAGAAAAGAGAGAACTCGGAGGAGAAATCAAGAGAAAGCCATCAACTTTGATCATCCAAGCAAGGTTTAAGGTTAGTTTTTTGTTCTAAGTTGTGCCTTGCTTTGTTTACTTGAGTTGTATGGTTAGAAATTCATGGTTCTTCCTTTTTTCTTGTGCTGGCTGAAGCATGTTTATGGGAAGGGAAGAAGTTTTGTTGGTCCAACATATTAGAACACTTCAAGGCATGATAGATCCTAGTGGTTATAAGTAGTTGTAGGTTGTTTTTGAAGTATTTTCTTTGTTGTGTTGCATGAGGACCATTTTGGCCAAGGCAATAAATGGATCCTAGGGTGTGTTTTTCTTTGTTTTGATGCTTCCATTGTGTTCAAAATGGAAAATGGTGTAGGATAAACCTAAAGAACAAAGGTTGGAAGCATTAAAGCCAAAGTTGTAAATTTTAGAAAATAAACCCTATGGTTCAGCCAAGCTGAAACTAGAAGAGGGATTTTTATTTTCTTAAATCCAAGACCATGTTTGGAATATACATGAAAAATCATGTAGGAATAAGTCAAGAAGGAATTTTTAGGGTTTGAGAGACAAAACTTTAAAAATTCAAGAACAAAGGTGGAAGCTCTAAAAAGGGTTTAAGAGTTCTTGAATTATATTATTGATTTTTATGTGGATTGGTTGATGATTCTTGCTGTCCTTTTTGTCATTGATAATGCTAGGGTTGAGATTTGTGAAGGAAAAGAAGAGAAACAAAGAAAGCTCAAGTCTTTGGAGCAAGGTAGTAAGTTGAACCTAACTACACATTAACTTTGCATTGTTGATTATTGCATGATTAATTGCTATTATGTCAATGAACTTTCTTGATTGTGATGTGCTTGCTTTTTGTACTTTCTTGCATTGGCCTTAGCATGATTAAGTTTGTCAAATGATGAGCATGCTAGTTCGCCCATAGTAGTTAATATAGTTATGCATAATAATGATGCTTATTAATGATATAGTTGGTTTAATTTGCTCTTGGGATCTCAATGAAATCTCATCCTCCAAATGCAATCTAACATTTTAGGGCCTAAAACTTCCAAGGGCAAGCTGCAGATTGAAGGTTAAGTTATGGTGTCGAAACATAAAAATTCATGGACTTTTGGTTATGTAAATATTCAGCTTGGGCAGTGCTGTAAACCTATTGACACCACCAACTTTAAGGGATATTTTAATCAAGTTCCTGAATTCTTTTAATCATGAAGTTTAGCATGATTGTAGATCATGTTTTGAGCTTCATTTTGATAGCTAATACGTTAAAAATAGCCAACTACACGATTTTTAATGATTTTTCAAATTTAAGGTCTAGAATCTGAAAAAAAAAGGTTTAGCCAAATGGACAAAGGTGATTTTCACAAAAACCTGATACTTTTTCAAATAGAATTTTTTACAAGATTATTTTTTCTTGAAATAACATTCAAAGATATTTTTATAGAATTTTAAACCACTCCATTTTGATTTTTCTAGATTAAGTTATGAATTTCCAAAGTTGGGCCAGAAAAACTAGATTTTTACCTGATAAACAGTAAAAAATCCAAAAATCACATTTTTTATGATAAAATTGAGTCCAAGACCATCCAATGTGGTCTAAAATGGTTTTAATTGAACCCTAAGTTGATACAATAGCAAGGTGTAACAATACCTTCCCTTTAATCCAAAGCATACCTTCATTTATTTAAAATACCAAAAAGATTTACTTCTTTGTAGTTTACATTTAATACACCACTTGTTGAACAATTAAACCCCCTTTTTCTTTACCCAAATCAATATGTTTTTGATAACCGGTCTAATCTAGGTTTTTCCAATAAAGTGCTCCTTGAGAAGAACGATTGTTGTGCCCTATACTACATTATCTAGTCCAATCACAATCTTGATGACCTGGAAGGTGACATTCTGGTCCAATCAATAAACCTAAACAACAAGCATTAGAAGCATTGGAATTAAAGTTTGAATTTTTGGATTTCATGAACCCCCTATTCAGCCAACACTAATTCTTATGGAAGGAGTTTTCTTTTCATGAATCCAGGTTCATATTTGGATTCCTTGAGCAAAATTGTGTAGGATTGGCCTTAAAGAACAATTGTTACAAAGATAGAACACTAATCTAAAAATTTAGAGAAAAGGTTATGTTCAAAAAAGCTAGTCTTGAACTTTATGTAATCTCTTCGTCCTAATAGATTGTGTGATAAATACGGTTATGTTTAGGACTTTGGAACATCCAAAAGGATGTTTGATGATGTTGACCAGAAGCTCTCATGGTTGGGAAGTTAAGGGAGTCAAAGGAAAAGCAAGAGGAAAGCTTGAAGCATAAGGTAGTGAACTTACCTATTGTCATTACTTGATGTTGTATGCATGGGTATTGATATGTACATGATGTTTGAATGTCATTGTGGCATGTTTTGGCTACTGTAATTGCTATTTATGATGAGTAGATTATGCCTTCATGGCCATGCATCAAGAAGGTATTATTAAGGCATGCTAATATGTCACTAACTAACAAGAGAATAAGCAAGTTGCATGTAATGCATTAGCATCCATCTAGCATGTTTAATATGATATTGTTTGCTATTGAGATTCTCCCAAATCTTACCCCTCCCTAACCAACTATTTAGGTCAATCAATAATGGGCAATAATGGCATGAGAAGGAAGGAGAAGAAAGTGGAGAATTAATTATGTTACTGAATAAGACTAGTGTTCAATGTATAATTCACCTATTATGTAAATTATGTTTATGGATGTCAATGATGCAATGTAATTATTTAGAATGTCTATAACATGAATGGAAATGTATGAGAATGAATGGAAAAGAGTAAGCCTAAGTTATGCATGCCAACATAATAAAAAGAATTAAAGTAAGAATTGTATAAGGGATAAAACATAGGTCCTGGAGTAGTCAAGTTTCAGCTCTAGTTTGACCTACCAAATGAATGATTTAAGCCATGAATGTTAGCAAGCATATAGTACACATCCTAAACTTTAAAATAAGAGGTAGATCACCTCAATTGGATGTGTACACAAGGAGATATGAATTTCCAAAGTTGAGGCAAGAAATCTGGAAGTTCTAGATTTTACCAAATGAATAGTAAATTTAATGAATAAACTCTATGAATTGGTAAGAGACAAGTATAGCTTGATATTTTTCCCTTAAAATGCATTGAAAGAGCTTTGAGTAGAAATTTTGAGCATCTCCACACAATTTTTGCAGAATTAGTTATGATTTCTCAAAATTAGACCTGTAATATGAAAAATGCATAGTGAACAGTGTTTCCGTATATCAATGTCTGTGTTACTTTTTTATAAGCTTAAGGCCATCCAAAATGGTCTAAAATTGTTCTAATTGGACTCTAAGGTATAATAAAAGTAAGGTGTGACACTATGCACTTAGTGCAATCATACAATATAAAGGAGTGGCTTGCACCCGAGTCAAACAGTGCATGCACAAGGTAATTGTTTACATTGATCATACCTTGGATCATTTTGGGTGACTTACTTGCCTCTTCTTTATTGAGGGTGAACACTCTATCCTGAGCCTAGGGCCTCGAGCTGTCTACATTTTGTGGCCACTCCCTAATAAAATGTCCTGGCTTCACGTATTTGAAGCACGCATTTTGACCCATCAAACATGGCTGATCTTTATGATTCTTACCACAGATTTCACATTCTTTTCCTCAGTGAGTATTGTCAAATCCTCTTTACCTTCTCCTCCTCCTTATCGAGGCTTTCTTGAAAAATTAGGCCTTCTCCTATTCCTATTACCACCATAGGAGTTTCCTTCCTGATCCGACCTCGCTGTGGGTTTTTCGATTCTCAAGGTTGCCCTAGCCAAATCGTGATGATTTTGGCAGCTCCCCATGATATGACAGATTTTCACTGCCTTGTTAAATACATCAAGCTTGAAATATCCTACCTTTAACCCTTCAGAGTACACATTCGTAAGTGTTATGGTTCAAGCAGATCATGACACAAGCCCGTGGATTTAAAATGTCAACATAATTACTCGGTTACTATTTACTGTTTAACTTCCAGATCATAGGTCCAACTTTAAAAATTCATAACTAATTCTATAAAAATTATATTGAGGTGTTCTAAAATTCTACAAAAATCTATTTTGATGCTCTTTAAGGAAAAAATATCCAATTGGACTTATCTTTAGCCAATTCGTACAGTTTAATCAATAAATATTATTGTTCATTTCATAAAATCTAGAACTTTCAGATTCTGTGGCTCAAATTTGGAAATTTGTATCTCCTTGTGCACACATCCAATTAAGGTGATCTACCTCTTATTTTAAAGTTTGGGGTGTGTAATATGGGTCTACTAAATCTAGTGACTTAACTCGTTCATTTGATAGGTCAAACTGGGGTTACAAGCTCACTGCTCCAGGACCTACGTTTTATCCCTTAACATCTCTCTGTTTTTTTTTAAATTTCTTTGGCATACATAACATGGACTTACTCTTTCCCATTCATGCTCATACACTTTCATTCATGCCATAACTATTATAATTAATTACATGGCATCATAGGCATCCATAACATAAATTACATAAAAGGAGAATTACACATTGAATAATAATATCATTCATTAACATGAACAATTCTCCACTTTCTTCTCCTTGCTTCTCATGCCATTATTGCCCATCATTGATTGACCTAAATGGTTGGTTAGGGAGGGGGTGAGATTTAGGGGAATCTCAGTAGCAAATAATACCATATTAATCATGCTAGATGGATGCTAATCACTATACGTAACTTGTTTATTCTTTTGTTAATTAGTGACATATTAGCATGCTCAAAGCTAACTTTTTGATGCATGGCCATGGAGACATAATCTTCTCATCATGAATAGAAATTACAGCAGCTAAAACATGTCATAATAACATTCAAATAACATGTACACAGCAACACACAAGCATACAATATCAAGCAATGACAATAGGTAAGTTCACTAACTTGCACCTCAAGCTTTCCTCTTTTCCTTTGACTCCCTTGACTTTCCAACCATGTGGACATTTAGTTAACATCACCAAACATTCTCTTGGATGTTTTAAGGTCCTAAACATAGTCACATTGATCACACAATCTATTAGGACCACTAGATTACATAATATTCAAGACTAGCTCTCTTGAACCTCAACTCTCTCTCTTCATTTTAGGGTTTTCTTTCTAGCTTTTATAACATAAATCTCATAATTTTCCATCCTTAAGATCTATTTCTTGTCAATTAGGACCACTTAGATGGCCTTAGATTCAAGAAGATCAAATCTGAAAATTTTGCTTTGCGGGTACTGTTCACGCAGAAATTCTAGGATTTTTGCTCAATTTTGAAACTTCATAATTAATTCTAGAAAAATCAAAACTGAGTGATTCCAAGCCTCATTGAAAGCTCCCAAAGTTCTCTTTAAACTAAAAATGATTTTAGGAACAATTATATTCTGAACAATACCATAATTGTACAGAATTCGTCACTCTTTCAAAGGTTAAACACTGTTTCCAAATTTCATACCGTAACTTTGAAAAATCACCATAAATCGTACACACATCCAAATGTAGTGTTCTACTCATAGATTTAAAACTTACAGAGTGTACTTTAATCATGCCAAATTTTAAAATCAGATACAAAGAGTAACTTATTCGAAATAGGCATCAAATCAGATGCTACAACCATCACATATCTTGATCTTGAAGCTTGAATCTTGTTCCTTCTTCTTGGCCTTCACCCCCACGTTTTTCTCTCTAAATTTTGGCATAGTTTTCCCTCTACAAATGGATGCCAAAATAATCTTCCAAGGTGGGGTATTTATAGCCAAAACTTTGGTTTGAATGGGCCAAAATGCCCTTGGTGGCTAATAGAAAGAGCAAGGGCAATCTTGAAACTTTAAGTTGACTTTTACATCATCATTGCATCATCTTCTTGCATCATCCTTACCTCATCCTTCTAGAAGGTGCCAAGTATCACAAATGTGGTGGAGGAGAAGGGAGATTAAATCCTAGCTATTGGATCAAAACTTAATCCTTAAGTTTCCTCCGAATTTACTTGGCCTATGTTTCTCTGACTTTCTTTATGGCCTTCCAAAGCTCAAAAAATTCTTCTGTCTACTCCATAAATTTTTTTTAATTCTAGAGAGTATCTATGAATTTTCTTAGGCCATAACACTTCCTTTAAGCCTTACATAAAAATTTATTTACTAAAATACCCTTTTATCAGCATAATCAGCTTTTTAATTTATTAAAGCCACTCCACGAGCCTTTTTGTTACGGGACTAATTTTATAAATTAGTACAACCTTTTAACCATTTAATCTCATTTTTGTATACATTTTTAAGCTCTCTTGCTATTTCAAATAATATCTCGAACAATGTACTTTTTATCGGCCATAACCTTATAAATTCCATTTAAGCCACCTCAGGGGTACTTTCGTCTTTTCTCTTCACAGAAGAGCCTTAGAATATTATTTCTTATTTTCTAGGATTTTCTTGGAATTCTCTGTATCCTCTTCCATTTTTACCCTTGTTGGTCGTTTTTTGAATTTACGGTATAGTCCCTGCTGGGACTTAACTTCATACAATCCTCTCTTTGAGGTTTATAACTTAACCCTTGGCCTGTTTCTACTCTCTTTTCTCTTTTTGGGCCCTTAACGACTTTGCTAGAGCCTCTAGCCTTGATTATATTTGAGCCCCTAAAAACTTTTACTTTGCAGTTTAGTCCTTAAAACTGCTTTGACTTCCTTTCTCATCTTTGGAACTTCTGCTCAAAAAGGGTATAGTAGCCTATCCAATTTAGGCTATTTCTGGTACTTTTAGACCCAAAAGTTAGGATGTTACAAAGCTATTGCAAGACTATCTTGTTACTCATCTTAGGTCTCAGCCCCTTAACTATTTTCTCAGTAAACCAGCGTTCATCATTTATATGCTGGAGATATGTGGAATAACGGGACAGTTTGATATATCTGGCTAAGTACTTATTAAAATATTCATTGGCCACTTGCTTTATGGTAAGAAACTCAGCTTCTTTCTTATCCCTTACAGATCAGTGAAAGTACTTTAAGAAAAACTGCTCCTTAAATACTTTCCAGTTGAAGGGGGTCTCATTGGCCTGAAGGACTAGCTCCGTGTTCCTCCACGATTGATCTACCTCCCTCTCTAGCTTATATATCGCCATTTAGGCCTTTCTCTCTAATGAGCATTTGATAATCTTAAAAATCTTCTCAAGCTGAGTTATCCAGTCCTCGACCACCTGTACATCCAGGGTTCCTTCAAAAGATAGGGGATGGTGCTTGCCAAAATGCATTATCCATTGCTGCAGACTATCAGGTTCTATAGCAAGTTGTGCCTATTCAATGATTGGTTGGGTTGCCTAGCTGTTCTTTGCTCAGGTTGTTGCAAATGTGCTACTGTTGCTGCTACTGGTGTAGCTATAGCAGTATCTCGATCCTATTCCTAGTAGACTTGTGCAGCTTGTATCTCTTGTATACTCCACTATTGGTCCTCTAACTTATTTATTATAGTTTGACTAGGGTCAGCAAGGGGTCTGGTAAATGCTTCCCCTGCATGGGCTCTACATCTTGTTCTTGCCATTTTACTTTATCTTCTTTAACTACAAAAAAAACAGGGACATTATTGATATGCAAAAGATACTTCATATATTTACACAACTATTTACAATAGCTTTGCATAGTCAAAACAATAACTGTAGCCAACCAGTCACAACCAAGTCATATACAATCATCTAAGTCAAGGCACAAAAGAAAAAGAAAAAGTGGAGGCAACAAAGATCTCCACGTCATTTAGTAGCTGATTGAAGGTGCAGAGATCTAGACTATCACAAATCCTCTAGACCTCAATCTACCACATACAGGTCCTAGGTAGTGAGTCTATCAGTGCCTACCCCTATAAGGTCTCATCAGTGTTCGGGGGTCCTCCTTAACTACCACATTATACAGTAGTCTGATGTAATAAAAATAGTCTAGATAGATAGAGGCACACTGTCATATCCAGTAATATGGTAATTAGGAATAAGAATATTCCTAAACAATAAGGAGAAATAGAAGAATTTTGACGGAAAATAATTATTATGATTTTCCAAGTCAATTATGAAAGTTTGACTAATTAAGAAAAATTGGTCAAAAATAATTATGAAAAAATATTTCCAAGCCTTAGAAAATTAAGGAATAATAAGGATAATATTCCTTGAGAATTATATGAGGATGTAAAATTGGTTTATGACCAAATTACCTTTAGAAAAATTACAAAGGAATTTAAGGGTAATTTAGTCTAACTTCAGGCCTTTTATTTGAAAAATTCCAAATAAATATTTTTAAGGAGAATAAAATTCCAAGAAAATTCCTATGATGTCCCAAGAAATTATAAAATATTATGGGATTAAAAGGAGACCCTCAGATATCCAAGATTTTTCCTGATTCTTTTGGCAAGTGCAAAAATCAATAATGAGCAGGAAAATAGTTTTTCTTTTTATTAAATTAATAGGAAATTGAGTTTGACTTGAAGAGGGAATTTTGGAAAGAGAAAAATGTGGAGAATAAATGATGGATCTGACAAAAAATAATCACAGAGGTCAAAGTACTGTAATTATAGAAAAGAAGTCAAACCCAAAGTAAAAGTGCGCTGATAAAGTAAAAACTAGAGTCTTGCACTTTTTTTGGCCTACAATTTGCCACTTGTCAAGCTCTTAATGGAGAGTATTTAAAGTTGTTAAGTGTGAAGCCTTAAATGGAGAGGATCTTGACTTTGAAATTAATTTCATTTGGCATTAAGTTAATTAAGAAAGAGGTTACAAGAATGAATAGGCAAGTGACACATGGCATATAATTAATTGTGGTGGTAAAAATATTTTTGGCATTAAAGAGAGCTCTTCCTCCCTCTTTCAAGACCCTTCATTTCGGCCAAGAGGAGAAGGAACCATTGCCATCCATTTTTTAAGCTCAAGCAAGAAAAAAGACACTACCTTTGGTCAAGTAAGCTTGGAATTAAGGTTAGTGGTTGGTCCTATATTGTTTCTTGCTTGATTCTCTTGAGTTTGATGGTTGAAATTTCTGGTTTTCCTATTTGTGCTGGCCAAAATGATGAATGAGTAGGGAGGGAAGTTTTGGTTGCCAAACATAGTTAGAACACCTTGTTCTATGATGGTTTCTAGTGGTTATATGTTGCTTTTGAAAAGATTTCGTAGTTGGTTCACTAGGGGTATGGTTTGGCCAAGTCAAGAACTCTAACCTAGGATGATATTTTCAATGTTTTGATGCTTTCATTGTGTTCAAAATGAAAAATGGTATAGGATAAACCTAAAGAGCAAGCACTTGAAGAATTAGAATCAAAGCTGTGATTTTGGAAAACAACCGCTAAGTGTTTCGACCAACTTGGTTCTTAAGGAAGAAAATTTCTTTTCATAAATAAAAGCTCATATTTGAATTCTACATGAAAAACTATATAGGAATGAACCAAGAAAGAATTTTTAGGGTTTAAGGAAACTTTGCTCCAAAATCAAAGATTTAAGATTAAAGGGATAAGGGGTTACTTGAGTTTTGCTATTGATTTTTGTGTGGTTTGATTTGTAATGTTGATTCCTTTTTATGGATTATGTTGCTAGGGTTTGATATTTGTGGAGGAGGGGAAAAAGATCAAAGAATCAAAGAGCTTTTAGATTGAAGTAGTAAGACTTAATTAACTACTAATGTTAACATTGCATTGTTTATTGTGGCATGAATGCTTGCTATCATGTGGTTGAACTATGATAATTGTGATATGGTTGCTCCTTCATTTGTTGCCATGGTGCTGCATATTGAAGTTGCCTATTTATAAGAAGATTAATTCTCCTATGATAGCTAGTGTTGAAATACTTTAATGTTGATGCTTGTTGATGTTATGGTTGATTATTCTTGCTATCGGATTTCATTGAAATCTTACCCTCTCAAAAATAATCCAACATTTTAGGGCCTGAATTATCCAAAAAGAAGCTACAAATTCAAGGGTAAATGTGGTGATGAACCATGGGAAACAATGATATTTTGGTTATGTATAAATATGCATGTTTGGTGCTATAACCCTAACTAAACTGTCAACTTGGAGTAGCATTTTGATTAAGCTCTTGAATGAATTTAACCATGAAATTTGGCATGCTTAAATATCACATCTTGAGCTTCAAATTGATAGTAGTATGTTAAAAATGGACAACTATGTGATTTTTGGTGAATTTTCAAAATTAAGTTTCAAAATCTGAAAAAAGAGTTTTTACCAAAATGACAGTGGTCAATTTCCTAAAAACCTGGCACTTTTTCAAAAGGAATTGGTTTATATTTCCTTGAAAGGGCTTTCAAAGAGCTTTCCATAGAATTTTGAACCACTCTATTTTGATTTTTCTAGATTAAGTTATGATTTTTCAAAATTGGACCAGAAATCTGGAACTTACCAAATGAACAGTAAATTTGTGAAAAGTAACGCCTAAAATGAAATTTTTGAGCTCAAGACTATCCAATGTAGTCTAAAATGATTCCAAATAAACTCTAAGCTATTTTAGTAGTAAGGTGTAACACATACTGATTCTGTGACCTATCAATATGCCACCCTAGCTTTGTTAGCTCCTTGAATATGTTATTATAACTCTTAAACTCCATTTTTCACTAGCAATGTCCTCTTCTTAATAGGTAAGTCTCTTGTCTTGATGTTACTGGGGCTTGCTTCATCTCTAGGCCTGGCCTTGACCCCACTTGGACCTGCCTCATCAGGATTGGGTCTAGGTCCCACAGCACTCTAAGCATTATCTTGTAGCTCTCCTTCTTTGATCTTATTGGAGGCTACACTGGACTTTGCCCTATCTTCGGGCTTGTCATAGCATCCAGGAGGAGTTACAGGATCCTCCTCTAATACTAGCCATCTGAGGAACCACTAGTCAGAAAAATCTTCTCCTGGCATTCTCTGCTTCATGGTAGCCCCAGACTTGTTGCCTTCACAACATGCCATTACTATTCTTGCACTTAAATCATTTCATAATGCACAATCCACAAATATGTATATATCACATGATCAAGTTCTGGATACACAACAAACAGTAACATAATGCAACAAATAGCATTCTAGAACTTAGCCCTGATACCAAAAATATAACAGTTATTTTTACACCTCTTTTTTACCTGCATTGGAACTATTTAGAATCATTTCTTATTACCTTAAGTTGGAAAAATTTGAATTTTAAAATTTCATAAATTTGGGTTACTATTTATTGTTGTTAGGATTATGGTTTTGATGATAACAAAGTTAGATTAAAATGGTTAAGTATGTTGATCAATCAGCTGATCGATCAAATGATTATCGATAAGCTGTCAGATAATTGTTCAGTATAAATCAGATTTATATTAACTATTTTAATTGATGAGATGTTCGATAATTCATCGATCGGTAAAATGATCGATCATCGCTAACGTAAAAGCAATAGAAGGTAATTGTCGGTTATCGATAGTTTAATCGATAATCCCAGATGATCAAACAAGTGACAGATAAAAAAAAGTGAATCTGGACTGATCTTATCGATCAAATGATCAATAAATGAGTTATCGATAACGACATCGATAAATGGTAAGACACTCTACCTGTTTTAATAATGATTCTGGCATTGTTTATCGATCACATTGTCGATCTTTTTATTATCGATAATATGATCGAACATTAAGCTCTAACCTTCTTAAATGCAGGTATTGATTATAGACTATTGATCGATAACTTTATCCATCATCAAATTATCGATAACATGATCGATAATCTATGTGCCAGTTGTTTCTACTTAGTTTTCTTTAGAACTAAATTATCGATAACCTTATCGATAATTAAGCTTTTCTACTTAACATTTTTTCAGATAACATGATCGATAAACAGCTTTAGAACAAACTTTTCATTTCACCGTTTATCGATAATTTGATCGAACATGCCTTGATCGATCACCCATTCGATAATCCTTGAAATCCCTGTTTCTCACTGAAAGTTTCACACTTGACTCTTATCAATAACATTATCGATCACAATCTTATCGATAATGTGTTCGATCAACATGCACTAAAGTTTCAATTCGGTAACACTTGAATTATCGATAAATTGATCGATCAACCTTTACTCGGTAAACTAATCGATCATTTGATTTCTGTCAGTTTAACTTCAGCAAGCTATAACATTTCTCATACTCACTTCCAAGATTTTTTTGCTTGCACAATCCTCATGATTACTTTACCAAGTGGTGTATATTCAAAGGAACTCTAATTTACATATCAACCTAAGATTTCCTGTTGCACTTTATCGATCACTTGATCGAGAAACCATTATTCCATCATCTGATCGATAAACTTCTTCTACTAATCGAAAATTTCTCTTTCTATTTTTCGATAACCAAATCGATCAACCAGTAATCGATCACCACTTCGATCAACCATGTCCAGAGTATCTTTCTGCACCTTTTACGGATGATTCATTCTATCTAGAATCATTGAGTAATCAATTAGTTATTCCTCCTGATCCATGACTAAAGCTTACACCGCTTTATTCTTACTTATTTAAGTTTAAAATATGGATGCAGATTACTAAGAGAAATTACAACGGCTCTTCAATAGGATTACGTAACCTGTAATCTACAGTGTCAGAAAGCTCAGACGCATTAATGGCGGAACCGTTGGAACTAGCTAAACACGCAAACGGAGTCACAACGGCTAGAAGCTCTTCCGTCTAACAGTTACTTAACGATCTCAACTATAAAAGGCGCGAAGAAGCATTAATGAGGAGATTAAATACCAGAGCTACCATATGTGATTATTAAGTCTAGCATTCAATACTCTATTTCTTCAATACTACTGAGCATCAGCGTTCATCATTAAATTTCACTCTGTAAGAGAGTCGATTTCTATCCTTTATTAATCACTATTGAGTGATACTCAAGAGTGTGGACTCTTGAGTGGGTTTGTATCCTTACGGGAGTAAGGGGGAGTGATTGAGTGATTCAATTACTGTACTGAGGCACCAAGAGCCCGATCAATCTTAGAAGATAGTGAAATACTCAGAGGTGTTCTGAGGACTGGATGTAGGTCAAGTGGTTAAGATCGAACTAGTATAAATCCTGTGTCTTCCCTTCTGCGGTGAAATCCCTCTTAACTCTAACTATCTGTTTCTGATATTGTCTCGTTTTAATTCAGCAATTTTTTTATCTCACCCAATTCACCCCCTTCTTGGGTGAGATTGCTTCTAACAATTGTAACCCTAACAAAGGCCAAATTTTAAAAATTTATAACTAATTCTAAAAAAATTGAAATGAAGTGGTTCTAAGTTTCATTTAAAGCTTTTAATGTGATATTTAAGGGAAAAAGTACTTATTGGTATCCAGAATTCACCAATTACTCCCAAAATTCACATAAAGTAGTACTGTTCATATAGCCATTTTTTAATTTTCTAGAATTTATGCCCAAATTTGAAAGGACAACTTTTTACACAAAACTCCAAGTTTAATGAAATACCACTTGTTTTAAAGCTAAAATTATGATCTATAAGTCTACCAAATTTCAGCCAAATTCTCAGTCAATTGCACAAAATCTCCTTAGTCAAACTTTACCCTTAAAAAGTCAACTTTTAACCCCTTTAATTGCCATTCTTGGTTATTCTACCCTTTTCAATCCATATAACCATTCCAATCACATAATCCATGCCAAAACATGATTTCTTAATCAAATATTAATATGCATGCCACTCTTTGATCATTAATACAAATATTCAACATAATTCACAATAATCCATAACAATTCATAATAATTACAAATATTATTTCTTACAAAATGCCTATCAATCCAAGCATAAACACTATTGCTTCACATTAAACTCAATTAAACTCCTTTTTTCTTGATTTTTGACACAATTATTTTCTCTTTGTTTCAATTAATCTCTTGGGCCATTCCTATACAATTTTTCATGTAGAATCCAAATATCAAATCATATTTAACAAAATTGTACTTCACCCTTTCAAGCCACTTCAGCTGAAAATGGTAGGTTTAAGTTCCAAAATTTTTATTTTTGATTCCAATGATTTTAAACACTTTTCTTTGGTGTTTCTCTACACAAAAATACCTTTTAAACTCATTGGAATCATCAAATCACATTGAAACAATCTTGAACATCAAAATTACATAGTGGCCGAAATACCTCCTGTAAACCCTAACTCTGGTTTTCTTCCAAAATTCAATTCAAATATCAATTAAACATTCAATTCCAAGCTCATATTCGTGGTTTTTATCCTTCCCTAATGCTGCTTCATGGTGACCAAAAATTGGCAACACAACGCTAAGGATTTGTCATGAAATTTTAATCAAAACAACCCTTAAATATAACCAAAATCAAGCTTAGACATACCTTGATGGATCCTTTCTTGAAGATTGCTGATTTTTCTTTAATATAGAGGGTTTTAGATGCTGTTTAAAGGGGAGTTTTCAATTTGACAGAATTTCATATAATTTTCCTATTTTCACCAAATTTAGTGTATTTAGGGTGTTTTATATAGCTCTAAATCTGACCCCAAGCCCTACAAAATAGCGTCATCTCCTGTCACATCCAGTATTATGGTAATTAGAAATAAAAAATATTCTCAAATTATTGAGGATTAAAAATGATAAGAAGAAATAGAAGAATTTCAGTGGAAAACAATTACCATAATTTTCCAAGCCAAAAATAGGAATTTGACTAATTAAGGAAAAATTGGTCAAATGTAAATAAGGAAAAATATTTCCAAGCCTTGGAAAATTAAGAAAAAATAAGGATAATATCCTTTGAGAGTTATATGAAATTATAAAGTTGGTTTTATGACCAAATTACCCTTAGAGAAATTACAAGAGAATTTAAGGGTGATTTAGGCTAATTAAGAGAATTTATTCAGAAAATTCCAAATAAATACTTTTAAGGAGAATAAAATTCTAAGAAAATTCCTTTGAGACCCCAAGGATTTATAAGAGATTATGGAATTAAATGAAGACCCTCAAGTATCCAAGATTTTTCCAAATACTTGTGAAAAATGAAAAAATCCCTAAAGATGAGGAAATTAATTTTCCTTTTTATTTAATTACTAGGAAATTAATTTTGAGGCAAAGAGGGTAATTTTGGAAGATAAAAATAAGGAGAATAAATTAAGGATCTGACAGAAAATAATTACAGAGGCCAAACTACTATAATTATAGAAAGAAAGTTAAACTCAGAGCCAACGTATACTGATGAAGCAAGACTAGTGTCTTGCAAATCAAATGGATCACATTGAGCCATGTGTCAAGCCCTTAATGGAGAGGATTTAAACTTGCCAAGTGTCACTCTTCAAATAGAGAGGATCTTGACTTTTGGTAATTAATTTCATTTAGATTTTGTTAATTAAGAAAGAGAAAGCAAGATTAAAGAGGGTAATGACACTTGGATTCTCATTAAAGAGGGTGGTTGGGATATTTTGGCTCATTAAACAAGCTCATCTCCCCCTCATTTTCGGATGTTGGTTTGGCCAAAGGAGGAAAGGAGAGAAAAGAGAGGGTTTTGAAGAAGGAACAAGGAAAAGCTAGCATCTTTGACTATACAACCAAGGATTTAAGGTTAGTTCTTGGTTCTACATAGGTTCTTGCTTTGTTTTCTTTCTTTCTATGGTTGAAAAATCTATTTCTCCTCTCCTTTAGGTGTTGACTGAACTAGTTATCTTGAGGGGAAGGAAGTTTTGTTAATCACACTTGCTAAGACACATCAAAACATGTTAGCTCTAGTGGTTGCAAGTGAGTATAGGTTGTTTTGAAGCATTTGTCTTGGTTGTTTCTTTGGATGTTCATTTCAGCCAAGATGATGATTGAACCCTAGGATGAGTTTTTCAATATTTTAAGGCTTCCATGATGCTTAAAATGAGAAATGGTGTAAGGTAAACCAAAAGGAACAAGTGTTGGAAGCATTAAAACAAAGTTGTAATTTTTAGTTCAAGTACCCCTAGCGGTTCAGTCAAGGGTAGTTGAAAGGAGGAGTTTTATTTTCATAGATCTAAGTATGTATTTTGAATCTACATGAAAAACCATGTAGGAATAAGTAAAGAAACCATTTTTAGGGTTAAAAGGAAACAAGTTCAAAAATAGTGAACAAAGATGGAAGCTTTAAGGAGCAAGAGTCATTTTTGATTGTGTTCTTGCTTTTTCTTGATTGGGTAATGATTCTTGCTGCCCTTTTTGATGGATTTCATTGTTAGGGTTTGATATTTGTGAGGGGAAAGAAGAGAAAGAAAGAAAGCTTAAGCTTTTGGAAAAAGGTAGCAAGTTAAACCTAGCTACTCACACTAATTTGGTATTATTGATTATTACATGATTAATTGCTATTATGTGGTTGAACTTTCTTGATTATAATGTGGTTGCTCTTTGTACTTTCTTACTTTGGCCTTTGCATGATTGAGTTTGCCAAATGATAAGCATGCTAGTTCACCAATAGTAGTTAATGTAGTTATGCATGTTGATGATGCTTATTGGTGATATAGTTGGTTAATTTGCTATTCGGATTTCAATGAAATCTCATTCCACAAATGCAATCTAACATTTTAGGGTCCTCCAAGGGAAAGCTTCAAATTGAAGTTTAAATTTATGGTGTCTTGCCACAAAAATTCGTGGATCTTTATGGCTATGTATATACTATACTAACAGTGCTGTAAACACACTGACACTGCCTCATTCATGTGACTTTTTGATTAAGCTCCTAAATGTGTTTAATCACAAAATTTGGTAGGATTATAGATAATGTCGTGAGATTCAATTTGATAGCCAATAAGTTAAAAATGGCCAAGTATATGATTTTTAATGATTTTTCAAAGTTAAAGGTCCGAATCTCAGAAAAAGGGTTTTTAGCAAATGGATAGTGTTACCTTTCACAAAAACCTGACGCTTTTTCCTAAGGAATTGGATCACAACATTATTTTTCCTTGAAAAAGAACTTAAATAGCTTTAATTAGAATTTTGAACCACCTCATTTTGAGTTTTTTGGAATAAGTTATGAATTTTCAAAGTTGGGCCAGAAAAACTAGATTTTTATCGAATGAACAGTAAAAATCTAAAATTTAGCATTTTTCAGATAAAAAGTGAGCCCAAGACCATCCAATGTGGTTTAAAATGGTTTTAAATGGAACCTAAGTTGATAAAATAGTAAGGTGTGACATTTTTGGTATCAGAGCGGAGGTTCTGGCATAGGATTGAACGCTCTGATTATGGTTGTAATCAATTCTGGATGATTGTTTTGTGTATTGGATTATTAGTGTTGAATTTGAGCTTCAATACATGTGGTTACATGTATGTTTTTATGCAACTCTTTCGATACTCTCTGCTTGCATGGTAATGTGTGATTGTTGAGTTGATCTGGGCTTGCATTTAACCAAGTGCATTAATTAATCTTAATACACACACTAAGTGAGCTTAATAGGATCTTATGAAATGGGTACCATTGATTAAGATCCTAGACTTAAAGAGTTCTTTAAGGTTTTTCATTTAGAAAACTTGGTGATTTCTACTCCCATACTTATTTTGAACTATGATTGCTTCAAAGCTATATTCAAGAGATTACATATCATTAACTTCACTTCATTACTACTATCTTAGAAAAATCCAAAAACATAGTCACTTAGATTTGAATTAATTGCATTTAGTTTTAGCATTTCATTAATGGATAAAAACACCAAAAACCCCTTTTTCATTACTCTGCATAGCATTAATCTAACTTAGACATCTAATTTAGGCTCCCAAAAGAGAACGACCCGAGTTTGCACTACTGCATAGCTTGGATAAATTTTGAGCGAGAACCTCTAAGCGAACAACAAGAAAAGGCTCTCTTTCAAGATCGTCCGCCTGAACTACCTACTAGGAGATGATGTGGAGGACTGGATCCGAAGCCTCAAGGGCTTTTTTATCGTTCACTTTCTGTAGATGATTAGGACCCTCCTATCACTAACATTGGATGTATTTTGGTACAGCTAACCCGTGTAGGTTAGGCTGATTGTGCTTGGTTGATGAATGTTTTAAATTGTACTCTGGTTGACTGATGCTCAAATGCTGAATGTTGTATGCCTATTTTATTAATGCAATCCAAGCATGATATTTATTTCTCGTTCCTTGTTATGCTATTCGATTAATTAAACGATGGTCAGAACTCGACGAAACCTTTCACCGGAGAGACCCCCAGTGCAAGACGCAAGGGTCCCTCCTGATCCACTATAATTAATTTTGGATCGCCTCGAGCAACAGCAGAAGACCATCGAAGACATGAGAGTAGCACAAGCCCACCAGGAACAAGAAAGGGATGCAATGATAGCTGCAACAGTGGCAGCGGCATTAGCAAACCTCAACAGGAGGCAGCCAGACAAAGAGGTCTCTGTAGCACAAGCATCAGAACCATTGCCCAAGCCGGCAATGCTAGTAGCAGACCCCAACAGCATCCAACAGTGGATGACTCGCTTCTGTAAGCACAACCCGCCATTGTTTGATGGAAAATTTGATGTCCAAGCGGCAAAAGATTGGATTAACCATCTAGAGAAGATCTTTAAGGTACTGAACTGCTCATTAAAGCGAAAAGCCCAGATGGCGATATATAAGCTAGAGAAAGATGCTGATCGCTGGTGGAAGAATACTAAGATTCTTTTGGATGCTCGAAACACGACAGTGACTTGGGAAGTATTTCTGGAGCAGTTCTATGAGAAGTATTTTTCGAGATATGTCTGAGATGAGAGAGAAGTAGAATTTCTGACTCTGAACAAAGAGATGATAAACCTTTTGACGAGTACTTAGCCAAGTTCATTCGTCTCTCTCATTATTCAAGCTATCTCTGCTATAGAGATAATGAGAGGTGGACAATAGAGAAGATGGTTCAAAGATTGAGGCCATCATTGAGGGAGATGATTGCTCCTAGACAATTTGAGCAGTTCAACAAGGTAGTTGAGGCTTGCCGAATCACGAAAAGCAGCTTAAACCATCATCTGATGGTCAAGACTACTCCCAGAGAAGAGAAGGGAGGTCAAGGAGGTCAGGGTGGCACCTCATCTAATGCAAGTAAGAAGAGGAAGCAACCCTGGAATAACCGCAAGAATAAGAAAGGCGGTAAGACACCAAAGGGCAAGGAATGTGCAAAGTGTGGCAAGAATCATGATGACAGACCATGCATGGTTGGGCAGAATGTTTGCTACACATGTGGCAAACCTGGACATTTCTCAAGGGAATACCCGCAGAACACTGAACACGCAGGACCACGCACCCAGGGTCGAGTGTTTGCACTCACAAGGGAAGAAGCCTGAAAGTCTTCGGAGATGATCCAAGGTACGATCATGATTAACAATTCCCCGGTGATTGTAATGTTTGATTCCGGTGCTAGTTATTCTTTTATTTCATATGCCTATGTTGAAATACTTGTCTTTAATATAAATGCATTGCCATATGATATACATGTGTCTACCCCAACATAGAATAGGGTAATTACATCTGAAGTGTGCTTAAACTGCATAGTTTGTTATGAGCACTGTTGCACTACTGTAGACTTGATATGTATGCCCTTCCATGAGATTGATGTGGTGATTGGACTAAATTGGTTGTCATCCCACAATATCCTAATAGACTGTAAGAATAAAACCCTAATCTTACCCTCGAGAGATTTAGAGTTGAATCCAGAAGTTAGGTTGAACTTCATCACGGAAGCCCAAGTGGGCAAATGCCTACAGAAAGGCTGTCAAGGATTCCTCGTTTTCTTCTCGGTACAAGTAGAGGTTGAGGAAGGGATAGGATAAATCCCAGTTGTTAGGGAATTTCCGGAAGTGTTTCTGATAGAGATCACAAGATTACCCCCAGATAGAGAAGTAGATTTCACAATTGACATCGTACCTAGAGCAGGACCAATTTCTAAGGCCCCTTATAGAATGGCTCCAAATGAAATGATAGAACTTAAGAAGTAGATAGAGGAATTACTCAAAAAAGGTTTTATTAGACCAAGTGTATAATCATAGGGTGCTCCAGTGTTGTTTGTCAAGAAAAAAGAATGGTAGTCTAAGACTGGCATAGACTACTGGGAGTTGAACAAAGTCATAGTTAAGAACAAGTATCCGCTCCCTAGGATAGATAATCTGTTAGACTAGCTAGTTGGAGACAGTGTATTCTCTAAGATTGATCTAAGATTTGGCTACCACCAACTCAAGATTAAGTATGAAGATGTCCCTAAAACTACATTTAGAACCCGATATGGGCACTATGAATTCTTAGTGATGCCATTTGGATTAACGAAGGCACCTGCGATATTCATGGACTACATGAATAGGATCTTTCATTCTTACTTGGATCAATTTGTGGTCATATTCATTGATGACATCTTAGTGTACTCTAAGTATCTTGAAGAGTATGAGATGTGTTTGAGGATTGTCCTAAATACCTTGAAAGAGAAACAGCTGGTAGCTAAACTTAGTAAGTGTGAGTTTTGGCTCCAGGAAGTCTGATTTATCGACCATGTGATTTCCCGAGAGGGAGTGGTTGTCGACCCCAGTAAGATTGAGGCAGTACTCAACTGGGAGAGACCCAAGACGGTGACCGAGATCAGAAGTTTTCTCAGACTAGCAAGGTATTACAGAAGATTCATCCAGGACTTTTCTCGAATTGCTCTTCCGCTGACCAAGTTAACCAAGAAGAACCATCTGTTCTTGTGGGACGAGAAGAGCGAGGCTAGTTTTCAAGAGCTAAAGAGGAAGCTCACTTCTATTCCTGTACTTATACTTCCCGATCCTTCACAACCGTATATGGTTTATACAGATGCTAGCAAGCAGGGACTGGGATGTGTGCTTATGCAGTAAGGATGGGTAGTAGCCTACGCCTCACGCCAGTTAAAATCTCACGAAGAGAATTATCTTACCCATGACCTGGAATTGGCAGCGATAGTTTATGCACTAAAGATATGGAGACACTATCTGTATAGAGCAAAAATAGAATTGTTTTGTGACCACAAAAGCCTCAAGTACCTCCATGATAAAAAAGAATTGAATATGAGACAATGAAGGTGGATAGACTTACTTAAAGACTATGATTTTCATATTATGTACCATCCAGGCAAAGCAAATGTAGTTGTGAATGCCTTAAGTAGAAAGGTAGTACGAGTAGCATCACTAATGATTAGAGAGCAGAAGCTGGTAGAGGATTTTAGAGATTGGGGTCCTCTATATCAAATGTAGTTAGTAGAAGGAAATAGAGGTAGAACCTAGTTAATGTAGTTATGCATGTTAATGATGCTTGTTGGTGATATAGTTGGTTAATTTGCTATTGGGATTTCAATGAAATCTCATTCCACAAATACAATCTTACATTTTAGGGCCTAAATCATCCAAGAGAAAGCTTCAAATTGAAGGTTAAATTCGTGGTGTCTTGCCACAAAAATTTGTGGATCTTTTTGGCTATGTATATAATATACTAACAGTGCTGTAAACACACCGACACTGCCTCGTTCACGTGACTTTTTTATTAAGCTCCCGAATGTGTTTAATCACAAAATTTGTCATGATTGTAGATAATGTCTTGAGCTTCCATTTGATAGCCAACACATTAAAAATGGCAAAGTATATGATTTTTAATGATTTTTCAAAGTTAAAGGTTAGAATCTTGGAAAAAGGGTTTTTGGCAAATGGACAGTGTTACCTTTCACAAAAACTTGATAATTTTTCCTAAGGAATTGGATCACAAGATTATTTTTTTTTTGAAAGAGCACTTAAATAATTTTAATTAGAATTTTGAACCACCTCATTTCGATTTTTGTGGAATAAGTAATGAATTTTCGAAGTTGGGCCAGAAAAACTGGATTTTTACCCGATGAACAGCAAAAATCCGAAATTTAGTGTTTTTCAGATAAAAAGTGAGCCTAAGACCATTCAATGTGGTCTAAAATGGTTTTAAATAGAACCTAAATTGATAAAATAGTAAGGTGTGGCATCTCCTGCAACCTAAGGGGCCATGTGTCCCTTATCATATGCTCTAACATTCAGAACAAGCCAAGTGTCCCTTCTTCTTGATTTTTCTTTTGAATTTTAGACTTCAATTGGGCTTGAACTCTTTGGCAAGAGGAGGTATGGGCTGCACAAAATTTTGGGGCCCTCTTGGCCCAATATGAAGCCCAAAACATACTTAAAAAGGGACGAGAAGTGTGACCCAATAATAAATATTAATTTCTAACTAAAACTCACTATTTCAGTTACTATTTTCAAAAATAGTTTTGACCCTCCAAAATTTCATTTCTCTCCATCAAAAATCCTCTTTTAATATAGGAAAGTCCCCTAAAAAATTATAGAATTTATCTCAACCTTTATTTATTTTGAATTTTCTCTGAAATCGGGCTTTACTGATAAGATTTCAGTCATAAATATTCTAAAATTAATTCCTATACTTTCAGGGCCTGAAATTAATTTTATAAATTCAAATAAATCCTTAAATAATTTTTCCATATTTGTTTGGGAACTATTAAGGCCTCTATATAATAAAAATAATCATTTTTGCTTAATTTTCATTATTTGTTCCGAAAAAACTCTATTTTCAGGAAATTTTTTGATATGTTATTTTCTTGCCAATTCCACCTTCAGGACCTCAATTAAGGTTCTAGAACCTCTAATTTACCTTTATACCATTTTTCAACAATTTTTTTAGAATTTTGTTTTCAAATTTCCTCATTTTGCCCTTCTTGAACCGATAATTTTAAAAATATCAGTCTGAACCCTATCTGGGTTTTATGTCATGCCTGGCTTTGTCAGCCAGTCTACTTTTCCTATTGACCCTTAACTTAATTTTTCATACCCATTGTTAGGGTTAAATTTTACAGGACGTGACACCTCTCCCCTTAACTCAACTTGGCCGAATAGAATGTTAAAGGGGTGCTTAGTTTCTATTTTTGATTCCAATGATTTTAAACACTTTTTCTTAGTGTTTCCCCACAAAAAATCACCTTCTAAACTGATTGGAATCATCATATCTAAGTGAAATAATTTCTAACCTCAGGAACCAAGAGTGGCCGGGAGGTATCCTTAATGTCATAACTTAGGATTTCTTTCAAAATTCAATCCAAACATCAATTAAACATACCATTCCAAGCTTATATTCAAGGTTTATATCCTTCCCTGATCCTTTCTTAATGTGACCAAAATTATGGCAGCATAATAGCCTAGGATTTTGCCATGAAATCTGAGCCTAACTAACCCTTAAACATAACTAAAATCAAGCTTGAACATACCTTAATGAATCCTTGATTAAAGCTTGATGATTTCCTCTTGATTGTCCCTAACTTGGCCGATATGGAGCTCATATGAGGGGGTATTTATAGATCTCTTGGGATGGCCAAATCCCCTTCTATGTGGCCTAAAAATCTGCTACCTCAAGGGCTATGTGTCCCCTTTCACAATCTTCCATCTCTAGGTCATGCCAAGTGCCCATTTACATGTGATTTTTCATGGTTTCTTGGGCTTGTTTTGGGCTTGAACTCTTCTTACATGGGGGACCATGGGCTGCACAAAATTACTATGTTTCCTTGGTCCAAGATCAGCCTAAAATTGGTTGGAAAGGAAGGGGAAACATGATCCAATCATAAATTATCAATTTCAAATCAAAAATTACTATATCGGTTGCTATTTCCAATAATAGTTGTGGGCCTCCAAAACCTCATTTTCCTTCATCAAAAGTTCTCTTTTAATGTAAAAAGGTGTCATGAATTTTTCTAGAATTTATTTCTACCTTTAACCTTCTGTATTGAATTTTTCCCGAAATCGGGTTTTACAAATGAAGTTTCATTACTAATTATCTAAAAATAATTCCCTTCACATCCTAAGACTAGATATAATTTTAAAATCCATAAAAATATGCTAAATAATTTTTTCATTTTTTTCCAAAATCATTGAGGTCTCAGGGTAGCTCAAATAATTAATTAAAGCCAAAAATCCCTATCCAGTCATAAAATACCTATAAATCTTAAAAATCCTGTAATAAATTATTTTCATTCATTTTTCACCTCTGGGACCTCATATACTATTATAAATCCTCAATTCTCCATTATTTTGGGAAAATCAATTTTTCTGACACCCCTTTGCAGTCTATCCTACCTATACCAGATATTATGAAAATATGAGTCTGGATCTTGTCTGGATTTTATGTCACGAATAGCTTTATCAGCTAGTCTACTTTACCTATTGGCCCTTGGTTTAATTTTTTACTCCCATTATCAAGGTTAAAATTTACAGGATGTGACACCGGAAACGGCTATAATTTGAGGGACCAATACCATGGGTTTTAAATTTCAAGAACCATACCAAAATGGACCCAAATCTGAGGAACCAAAATTTGCATTAACCCTATATTTTTATCTAAAAGTTCTATTGTGAAAAGTGATATTTTTAACTAATGCTAATTATTGATTCTTTAAAAAAAAATTGCCTCATCCATTGTTGCACACACGTCAGCAGTGTAATAATTTTTTATTATTTTAGTTAAAGAACTTCCAATGTGGACACCACTGACCATCTGCACGCTCCATTACTGGGAGACAACGTGTTGGGAAGACTTGACTTTAGAATATAAAATTTCAATTATAAAGACAAACTAAGCTTTGTAGAATTATTAATGGAAAACGAACAAAAAATTCGACAGATACAAAATGACATATGCACAGCAAGCTATATAATTTACAAGCGGTGAATATACTATAGCACATTTGTCAAAATTTATGTACTCTGTGGACCTATGTATTTAGTTGCCAACTAAAATAAGTAGCATATTATATACAAAGATCCATTTATACTTTCACCACCAAGGAAACCAATTAAGCATAAGCATTGCTGTCACATTGAAAGAACCACCATAATTTAATTAGAACTCGAGTGATTCGTGCATAAATCACGTGACTCACAAACATCGATGCAATTATGATACAATAAACACATAACATGTATAAATTATTACAAAAAGGTTCAGCGGTTTGATCTCGTCTTCTTTTAAATTGGGAACGGAGGGATGCTTTGTTCATGCCTAAAGAAATTATTTGGATCAACCTTAGACTTCACGTTCGCCAACCTTATATAGTTATCCTTGAAGTACTTGTATCCCCAAAGGCTTGATCTCAGGAAGCTTGTTTTATTAAACTGGTTCGTCCCCAAATCAAGGTCTCTGTAATTCACATAAGCTTCTCTTGGAAAGCTTGATACATGATGCTTCATGGAGTAATAGAATCTATCAATCCAATTTGTTGTGAAATAATGCAATATGTGTGTCAAATAAAGTCCCACATGGGAAAGATGAGAAGAAGTCTAAGTGTATAAATGAGATCAAGCATCCTTGGGGGGGTAAATGGGCCAAGAGGGAAGTGGGCCTCGCGCACACAACAACAGGCCACCAGGAGGGAAACGCAGTTGTAAACCGGCGATTTCCCCCCCTGCGCGTGAATTAAACGCGGTAAAGCCTCATTTTACGAAAATTATTTTAAACTTTGTTGAATATTTTTTAATAAAATTATGCTTACCAGAAAAGCCTTATTTTGCACCTGTTAAAAGTCAAGAGGCTTACTGTTTCGTTTTGTGGCCGACCGGACGCGTCTCGCGGGGTGTAGGCGAACGTTGTGTGCACCAACGTTCGCGTCGTTCCGTCTCCAACGGAACCTTACGTTGCTTCGGTCGTACCCGCTCGGCGAAACAGAGGGATGCGTCCTCCGGTGATGTGGCCATTCGCGCCTATATAAGGGACTGTCCAGGCAGCGTGAAGAAACGCTATTCCATCCTCTTCCTCTTCCCTCCCGCGGGTGTTTGCTGTTACAATTGCTTTCGCTGTTCTGCTACCTTGCTTCGCAGGAAGGGTTCGTTTGATCCTGGGGAGTGCCGCTGCCTGTTACACCGAGGGGTTGCGGAATATCTCTCAAGGACAGTGTCCTTGTGACGCGACTCGAACCGGATTTGCTGTTCCTCATTTGCTGCCGCCAACAATCTTGAGAGATACCCTGAACAATGGCTGCAAACAACGACGCTGCTGGCTCCAGTGCTGTTCCTGTCAGCGTTCCCCTGAACGTCCCGGCAGCCATACCGCTTCCTAGGCCATTCCCTGACACATCCAAGATAGAAATGTTTGATGGAAGCAACTTTAGGCGGTGGCAAGAACGTGTCTACACAATTCTGGACATGCATGGAGTTGTCAATGCGCTAACTCAATCAGAACCTGCTGCAGATGCTGATCAAGGACAGAAGGATATGTGGCACCAGGCCAACAAAGTATGCAGGCACACCTTGATCAGTACACTCTCTAATGATCTGTTTGACATCTACAGCGTCTACAAAGAGGCCAAGCAAATATGGGAATCATTGGTTCTCAAATATACTGCTGAGGACGCTGGGAAGCAGAAATTTGTGGTCGGAAACTTCTATAGGTGGGAGATGACCGATGACAAAGACATCAAGCTTCAAATCAATGAATACCACAAATTACTGGAGGAACTTCGGGCTGAAAAGATCAATCTTCCTGACGAGTTCATCGCTGGGGTCCTGATTGAAAAGCTACCAACCTCATGGAACAACTACAAACAACAACTCAAGCATAAACAGAAACAATTGTCGCTTACCGGCTTGATCACTCACATCATCATTGAAGATACCAACAGAAGGACAATACAAGCAGCGAAAGAGAAAGAGACGGCTGCCAAAGCAAACCTAGTGGAAACAAAACCACGCAACAAGAGGTACGACCCTAACTCAAAGAAACAGAAAAATAAGAAACCTGATTACAAACCCAAAGGCACTAACTCCAAATTCAAGAAGAAGGGCAATTGTTTTGTTTGTGGCAAACCTGGACATTATGCAGCACAGTGCAGGAAGAGGGCTAAGGGAAGTTTTCAAAAGGATGAAAATCCTCCCAAGCCAAATGTGAATTTGGTTGAAGGAGATGACAGCGACAATGATGAAGTAATTGCTGCAATGCTTTCTCAGGCCCTCCTCATCTCTGATGTGAGAAAATGGGTGGTAGACTCTGGGGCTACCAAGCACATATGTGCAAACAGGGAAATGTATACCTCCTTCGAAGAAGGGGAAGATCAAATTTATCTCGCTGACTCCCGAACTGCAAAGGTTCAGGGAAAGGGAAAAG
The DNA here is from genome assembly GCF_004799145.2 of Neltuma alba. Lineage (NCBI taxonomy): Eukaryota > Viridiplantae > Streptophyta > Magnoliopsida > Fabales > Fabaceae > Neltuma > Neltuma alba. Next base: position 95,438 of record NW_021635662.1, on the reverse strand, counting down.
TGGTGCTGAAACTCACATCTGGGAAGTCTCTAGTGCTAAATGATGTTCTGTACGTGCCCGATATGAGAGCAAATTTAATTTCTGTGGCTCTCTTGGGAAAGGCTGGGGTGAAAGTGTCATTTGAGTCTGACAAAATTGTGATGACAAAGAACAATGTTCTTGTGGGGAAGGGTTACTGTAATCAAGGTCTCTTTGTACTGAGTGTCGATATGAATGATAATGCATCTTCTTCTGTTTACTTGGTTGATTCTTATGATCTATGGCATGCTAGATTAGGGCATATTAATAGGAAATACATCAAAAGGTTGCAACACCTTAAATTAATTTCTGAAACTAAAAGTAATAATATTGGTAAATGCGAAATTTGTGCAGAAACCAAAATGACGAAAAAATCACATTTTCCTACACAAAGAGAGACTGAGTTATTGTCATTAATACATACTGATTTAGGTGATTTGAAACAAACAGAGACTAGAGGTGGTAAAAGATACTATATCACTTTCATTGATGATTATTCTAGATACACTAGGGTGTACCTGTTAAGAAATAAAGATGAAGCCTTTGAAAAATTTATCTTATATAAGGCAGAGGTAGAAAATCAACTAAATAGGAAAATTAAAAGAGTTAGATCTGATAGAGGAGGAGAATATTTATTACTAAATGATTTTTGTGAAAAAGAGGGAATAATACATGAAGTAACACCTCCTTACTCACCTGAATCTAATGGAGTTGCAGAAAGGAAAAATAGAACTTTAAAAGAGATGATGAATGCTTTGCTTGTGAGTTCTGGTGCACCTGATAACTTATGGGGTGAAGCCTTGTTATCTGCTTGCTTTTTACAAAATAGAATACCTCATAGGAAAACTAACAAAACACCTTATGAGTTGTGGAAAGGTTTTGTACCTAATCTTAAATATTTGAAAGTGTGGGGGTGCCTTGCAAAAGTTTTATTGCCTGATTTTAAGAAAAGGAAAATTGGTTCTAAAACTGTTGACTGTATGTTTATTGGTTATGCTCAACAAAGTGCTGCTTATCGTTTTTTAGTTTTGAACCAAAACACAATTACTGAAACAAAGGATGCTGAATTTTTTGAAAACATTTTTCCATTAAAAGTTGAGCATATTCCCAAAGGTGTTGAAAATCCTTCTGCCTCTTTCCAAGAAAAAACAAATCAAGTTTTGACTGAAGAATTACGGAGAAGTAAAAGACAGAGAAAGGAAACATCCTTTGGAGATGATTTTTACACATTTTTAGTACAAAATGAACCTAGAAACTTTTATGAAGCAATCTCTTCTCCGGATGCAGAGCTTTGGAAAGAAGCAATTAAAGATGAAATAGACTCCTTAAATAAAAATAAAACTTGGGTTTTGGTAGACTTGCCTTCAGGAGCAAAACCTATAGGTTGCAAATGGGTCTTTAGGAAAAAATATTTTCCTGATGGAACCATAGATAAATACAAAGCACGGCTTGTAGCTAAGGGTTTTACCCAAAAGGAAAATATTGATTATTTTGATACATTCTCTCCTGTTACAAGGATATCATCTGTTAGAATCCTTATTGCTTTAGCATCAATTCATAAGCTATTTATACATCAAATGGATGTCAAAACAGCATTTCTAAATGGTGATTTAGAAGAGGAAATTTATATGGTACAACCTGAAGGGTGTGCTGTTCCTGGGCAAGAAAACAAAGTATGTAAGTTAGTAAAATCTCTATATGGCTTAAAACAAGCACCCAAACAATGGCATGAGAAGTTAGATCAAGTTTTAATGAGTGGTGGTTTCTCTACTGTCGAAGTAGAAAGATGTGTTTATACCAAAGTTATGAATAATGATTGTGTGATTATTTGTTTATATGTGGATGATATGCTTATTTTTGGAACCAGTATGAATGTGGTGCTTGAAACAAAAATGTTTCTTAATTCAAATTTTGATATGAAAGATCTGGGTGAAGCAAAAATAATCCTAGGTGTTAAAATCACAAGAAATGAAAATGGCATCTTACTTTCTCAGGAACATTATGTTGAGAAAATACTGAGAAAGTTTGAACATTATGATGAAACTCCTTTGAGTACCCCTTATGATGCTAGTGTGCATCTAAAGAAGCATAAAGGAGATCCGATTGCTCAATCTATGTATGCACAGATTATTGGGAGTCTGTTGCACTTGATGAATTATACCAGGCCAGACATAGCATATGCTGTGTGCAGATTGAGCAGATATACTCACTGTCCAGGCAGTGAACATTGGGAAGCTCTGAAGAGATTATTACGATATCTGAAGGGTACCATGAATTATGGTATACTATATAGTGGATTTCCCGCTGTATTAGAAGGATACAGTGATGCTAATTGGATCTCAGATTCAGACGAGACAAAGTCCACTAGCGGTTATGTTTTTACATTTGGTGGTGGAGCTGTCACTTGGAAGTCAGCCAAACAAAGCATCATAACTCGATCCTCAAGGGATTCTGAGTTAGTTGCTATGGAATTGGCTGGTACAGAGGCTGAGTGGTTGAAAAACTTCTTAGCAAATATCCCATTGGGAGACAAGCCAACGCCATCAATATCATTACACTGTGATAACCAGGCATCAATAGCCACGGCCAAAAATAAAACATTTAATGGCAAAAGCAGACACATTCGATTGAGACACAATATTTTAAGGCAGCTGCTAAAGGACGAGGTGATCTCAATCGATTTTGTGAGGTCAGAAATGAACCTAGCAGATCCATTAACAAAACCCCTAGGGAGGAAACAAATTATCGAAACATCGAGGGGAATGGGACTAAAGCCAGTATGATTACGACAGCGATGGCAACCCAACCTTTGTGATTGGTGATCCCATGAAGAAGGTTCAATGGGTAAGAACAAGTCGCTCGTTAGTACTGCTAGCACTAAACCAAAATTACTAGTCCCTTCCTATGATGTGTGAGAAAGTGCTAGATTGCATATTGGAGGGTTGAGCAAAGCTCTTAATGATTTCAAATCCTACGGGATGGTGTATTCAGTGCAGGTACACTTAAATGAAATCACCTCTACGAATGTGGAGTGGGGCCGCTCCTATGAGATCATGGCAAAATCTCTAGAGCATTCGTTATGCACCAGGCACGCGCACGGCCGTTATAACGCGCAAAACCGTCGTTAACAGCGGAAATGTGGGGGTATAATCTGACTTTTAATGCCTCTAGTACACGCCGAAGAGATGACAGTTCATAGAAGCAGGCTTCACTGGCATCTCTGTGTACTAAGTGTTATCAGTCTAGGTCTAGTTCATAGTCGCAAGAACCACTAGATACAATGATTATACCCATGTGTGTAACTCTGGCTCTTTATTTGACACATGTGGGGGATTGTTGTGAAATAATGCAATATGTGTGTCAAATAAAGTCCCACATGGGAAAGATGAGAAGAAGTCTAAGTGTATAAATGAGATCAAGCATCCTTGGGGGGGTAAATGGGCCAAGAGGGAAGTGGGCCTCGCGCACACAACAACAGGCCACCAGGAGGGAAACGCAGTTGTAAACCGGCGATTTCCCCCCTGCGCGTGAATTAAACGCGGTAAAGCCTCATTTTACGAAAATTATTTTAAACTTTGTTGAATATTTTTTAATAAAATTATGCTTACCAGAAAAGCCTTATTTTGGACCTGTTAAAAGTCAAGAGGCTTACTGTTTCGTTTTGTGGCCGACCGGACGCGTCTCGCGGGGTGTAGGCGAACGTTGTGTGCACCAACGTTCGCGTCGTTCCGTCTCCAACGGAACCTTACGTTGCTTCGGTCGTACCCGCTCGGCGAAACAGAGGGATGCGTCCTCCGGTGATGTGGCCATTCGCGCCTATATAAGGGACTGTCCAGGCAGCGTGAAGAAACACTGTTCCATCCTCTTCCTCTTCTCTCCCGCTGTGTTTGCTGTTACAATTGCTTTCGCTGTTCTGCTACCTTGCTTCGCAGGAAGGGTTCGTTTGATCCTGGGGAGTGCCGCTGCCTGTTACACCGAGGGGTTGCGGAATATCTCTCAAGGACAGTGTCCTTGTGACGCGACTCGAACCGGATTTGCTATCCCTCATTTGCTGCCGCCAACACAATTCATGTGCTTTTCCATGCTCTTCTCTCCGTCTAGCCACCCTGTTACATATTGTATCTTAAAGAGTGTTCCATTTCTATGAGGAAACGGAGTTGCAGATTCTGGGATTTTGCTCATCATTCCTCCATATGGATTCCAAATCATCAAAGGCCCATCTTCTTGCAGAAAAACTTTCCATAGAGAATCCAAAGCAGCTTCAGGAATGACTTGCCTCGCAAAATCTGACTTGGCCTTGAAGTATGCCTTGGAAGTGGATTTCCCTTGGAGAAGAATTTTTGGGTGTGTGTTGTTTGGATAGCCAGCAATATAAAGCACAGATTTGATCCAACTAATTTCCAAACAATCCGTTTTGCTGAGACCTAATTCTGGAAAACTTTTCTTCATCACTTGGAGAAGCTTATTGGCCCTACCTAGAAAAAGAGAATTATATGAAGTTGAAACAGTTTTTTTACCCGCAACACTAGAATTTGTTACCTGAATCAGTACTCTCAAGAACAGATTGTGATCAATGTTTGGTGCCACTTGCTGCCATTTATGTAGAATTTGGTTTGCATTTTGTTCTAAAGTTTTGGTAACCGTAAAGACCGTTACAGTGGGTGGAACTTTTACAAGTTTGATTTGCCACCACAAGATAATCCCAAAGCTCCCACCTCCTCCACCTCTAATGGCCCAAAATAAGTCTTCTCCCATGGTTGATCTGTCAAGAATCTTGCCATTAGCATCCACAATTCACGCGTCAATGACGTTGTCGGCTCCAAGGCCAAACTTTCTCATCATAGAGCCATATGCACCACCTGTAATGTGACCACCAATGCCTAAGCTTGTGCAGAGGCCAGCGGGGAAGCCATGGACTTGACTTTTCTCTGAAATTCTGTAGTAAACTTCTCCAATGGTTGCACCAGCTTGAATCCAAGCCGTGTTTCGTGCTATATCAACATGGATGGCACGAAGTTTGGAGAGATCTAGGACCATGAATGGCTTTTCTATAAGAGAAACATATGAAAGCCCTTCATAGTCATGACCTCCACTGCGCACTCTCATGTGGATCTTGAGGATTTTTGCACATATGATAGCTACTTGAACATGAGAATCCTCCGAGGGAGTGAATATGAATTCAGGTTTTGGCATTGAAGGCAGCAAGTACTTTAGATTTTGGGCTGTGGATTCAAGGACTGAAGTGAAAGAAGCATTGTTTGGAGTGTAAAATGATGTCGGAAATGGGATTTGATTACGAGATTTTCCTTGAAGACAACGAGTGAATCTTTCTTGACTTGAAAATGAAGTAGTTGATGAAACTAGAAAGAAGGAAAACGCAAGAATCACCAAGAATAGCGAACTTGGAGACCCCATAGTTTTAGGAATTCGGTGTGGCTTCTTCTATGCAGAGAAATGCATTTTCTGTCTGCTTATATGCGCTGAACTTGATGCCAGTTTATAGTGGCGATATACGTGTAATTTAGCTCATACAGGCGTCATCTTTAAGAAGGAAAATTGATTGATTTAGTGGAGGACATTTTTTCTTTATTTTTATATTTTTTTGACTAAAAATCTGTTGGAAGAGTTGACATTATGACATTGTGGAATGTTATTATTGCCGCAAATTTCTATTCCCGCAAAGCAAGTGGTACTCCTCTAGTCCTTAATATAGGACCCAATTGTTGAGTTAGTTTTTGTCCTAAATATAAGACCCATTTCTCATATTTATCATTTTTCTCTAAATTACTCTTATAGATACTCTTTCAACCATAATCAAGTAGAAAAGAAAGAGGAGATATTATGAAAGATAATTATGGTATTTTAGGAAAAACGTGTCATATTTCTTATAATTAACTAACTTACCTAACTTTCTTAATCTAATCAAATTAGTTAAATAAGTTTTATATTAAGGATCGGAAGAGTAATATTTATTTGTTGTGTCCGCAAGAAATTTTATTCTTTCAGGGATTTTTTTTCCCCCTAACACTTCCTTAATGTGTGGTGCAAAGCCACTAACCCAAGATCTAGAATTCCACTGCATAAAGCCATCCATTATTACATGAAGCGAGTGTAAAAGCTTATGGAACAAAAAAACAAAAGATAAAGCAATATGGAAAGCATATATTCTGCAATATATATAATATTTAGAAGGAAAAATATATTTGAGAACTCATATTTTAAATATATAGATTAAAGAATATATGAAGTTATATCTCTTCGCTAAGATGAAAAATTAAAATCTCAAGTAACTTCAATAATAATTTTCAGAAGACTGAATAATAATTTTTCAAAATAAATAGTATTAATTTTTTTAAAAGTATGATAAATTTGGGTCTTAGTAAAAATTTAAAAACTTTGAACATGTTCACCTAAAAGTTTATATAAAATATGATGAATTTTAAGACAATAATGGAAATAATCAAGGATGTGTGTGTTACAAAGAAAAGCCGGACAAGAGGGAATGGGACATCCAAGGCTATGCCGAGCCTAACGTTTGTGAGTACATGGGCACTTCAGATATTTCTTGCTCATTTTGCATAACTCTTCCTATTTCCACTAAAATTTAGACAATAGAAAATGGGAAAGAAAAATATTTAGACAATTTAAATAATCACAATTTTACCCCAAAAAAATTTAAATAATCATAATGAAATATAGGGGAATATAAACTTCATTGAAAAGTCACGTGCCTGATTTGTAATCTCAAATGATTATTACATGCAAGTCCTTGTAATATTATCACATCCTGTTAATTTTAACATTAAAAATGGAGAATATAAAATAAATTAAGAGTTAAGTAGTGTAGTAGATAGATAAATGAAATAACTTTTGAACTAAAACTTGAACAGAGATCGGACTGTCATTTTCAAAATATCCGGTCAAGATAGACTAGACTCGAAAATTATATCAGAAATTCTAAAATATTTCTGAAAAATTCATAAAAAATGAAATAAAGGGCCTAGAATAGTACTTAATGCCTGCAAGATAAAAAAAAAGTATAAAAATAATTTATTTTAAATTTTCTATTTTTTCGAAGAATTTTGGCTAATTAATGAAAAATTGGACAAATTTAATTATTTAAAATATATAGGGTCGTCAATAATTTATGAACATATTAGAAAAAATATTTGAGAGGTTATTATAAATTTTCAAATTATTTTTAGCCTCTAGAGATGTAGAGGTCAGCTTTAAAATATTTAAAGCTGAATTATCTTGATAAAAGACTGATTTTGAAAAAAATTAATTGAAGGAGTTATAGGCTAAAATAAAATATGAGAAAATTAGGGAAACCTCTCTTCATTAAAAAGAAGCTATTGGCATAAGGAAATAAATTTTTGGAAGCAGTGCATTTAACAGGATCTAAGAAAAATTCAATCGATATTTGTGAGATTATACAGTGTAATAACTATAAGCTTGGTGGGATAAAATTTTCTCTCATTTTTCTGGTTAGTTTAGTGCCAAATGAGGAGGCAAAGGATCCAAGTAGAATAATACAATTTTGTTGAAGGTTAGACTTAGAAGAATGGAATTATGAATAAAAAATAGTGATTTTTCCCACATGTATGTCTAGGTTTCCCAGGAGGTGGCATCTTCATTCAATGGGAGGACACTTAAGGATACATATGTGGTGAAATCTTCAGGAAGGAGAATGCAAGATAAAGCCAAGTGTACAAAGGTTAAAATGGATGGTAATTAAAGTTACCACATAGTAAGAATTTGAGTCAATTTTATATATACCTCTTCTTCTCCTCTTTAGCCAAATTTTTGGCCAACTTAGAGCAAGGGAGAGCTGAACACTTTGGTTAAGAGAGAAGGAAGAAGGAGGAGGAGGAGGAGAACAAGGCAAACTAAGGTGGATTCAAGTCCTAAATCAAGGTAAAAGCTTGGTTTTCCTTGCTAATCTATGAAACTCTATGGATTGATGGTTTTAAACATAAGTTTAATGGTTGGAAACCCTAAGTATAGTTTCTATCCAAATGGGTTTGTGATAAGATATGATTGATTCCAAGTTTATATATGGATTAAGGGCTAGAAAATGGTTGATTGATAGTGGTTAAACCTTCTTGTTTAAAAGATTTCAACTTGTGTAACCTAGGGGCACTTTTTGGCCAGAGCTGGTTCACCATGCGAGGGTTTTATTTTTGTTATTTTGATGCTTCCAATAATCTTAGAAAATGAATTTGTGAAGGGGTATGTGGGGAATATGTGTTTAGAAGAATTGAAATTGAAAATGGAATTTTTGAAACTTTAGGGATACCTCTCGGCCAAGAAGGAAAGTAAGGGAAGGAAATGGATTTTGATAAATCTAAGTTCATATGTGGATTCTACATAAAAAAATTATGTAGAAAAAGCATTTGGGGGTTATTTTAAAGAAGATGATACTAAAACGCTAAAATAATGGTTAAAGGATTAGGGTTTTAGAGTTAAGTGTTTGATAGAATTATATAATTGACTTGGAATGCCATTGCTGTATTTGTTTGATAGGCATTAAGCAGAGATGGACTCAAGAATAAGGACAAGAAGTCAAGGAGTCAAGTTTATCAATGGGTAGCACAGAATTTACAATTTAATGTTAACATGCATAATTTGTTGTTGTATTATTCCTTGTTTAATGGTATGATGTGATAGAGCTAGATATGAGATAATGTGCTTAACTCCTTGCATTTTTTGCTTTGGCAATATGCATTTTTGAGTTGATTATTAATATGGTACATTGCTTCATTTCCATGGCATGGCTGTTGATGATTATTTTGAGGATAACATGTGACATGCTTAGCTTGTTCAACATTATCATTGTGGTTTTTTGCTATGAGATTTCCATGAAATCTCACCCTCCTTTATGCTTAAATGAACACCATTTAGGGGTTGCAAGTACTTAAGGAAAGGGTAAGGAAGTAACCTTAGCATGAAGAATGGTTATAATGTGTTTTGTATGAACTTATGATCAATGTTTTACAATGTTGTAATATCTATAACTTTTGATGACTACCTTGTGATATGTAACATAAGCAAAGAATAGTTTATATAGTGTGAAGTATGGTAGAAAAAAATTCAATCGATATTGTGAGATTATATAGTGTAATAACCATAAGCTTAGTGGGACAAAATTTTCTCCCATTTTTCTGGTTAGTTTGGTGCCAAATAAGAAGGGAGAGGACCCAAGTAGAATAATATAATTTATTGAAGGTCAGACTTGGAATAATGGAATTATGAATAAAAAATAGTGATTTTTCCTACATGTATGTCTAAGTGTCCCTGGCAAGTCCTATATTTTACCTTTATTTCATAGTCCAAACCTTTGCAGTTGTGGATTTTAATTGAGCAATTAAGCTAAGTTAGAGGTCTTTTATGCATTAAGGGTATAAGAGTCAATTATGCATTTTTATATGATAAATCTTGAATTTTATTCATTTATTGGCTCTTATGTATCTTATACACTTTGGACTAGATGACCATGAGCTCAAATTGACTATTATAGGTGGATAAAGGTTGAAGAAATCAAGAAAAGATGATTTTGCCAAGGTTTGTCACGGCATACTTCTGACTTCACTGCGGCGAATATCTCTAAAATAGGAATGTAGATCTACTATTTAAACGTAGACGTTTTGGGTTCGCCGTGGCAATCATTTCTCTTCGCGTGGTGAAAGGATCAAAATCTGGATTTGACATTATAGAATGGCGTGTGTTTGGAGAAGAAATAGAGAATTCCGTTAATACAATCCACTTGCTCGTCCAGCTGGCATCTCACCTTAGGAAATCCACCCAAACACTTCATGATTGAAGGAATGTAAGCTTTGGAAGATTCATAGACCCACACATTTCTATCATTCTCTCTCAGTTTTGTTTCCTCTCTTCCTCTCCTTCTTTCTCTGTGATTTTCTAATTCCTTCCACACTCCATCACCATTTTCACACCTCTCTCTGAATCTACCATGGCTAAACGTCCATTGGAGCTTGGTCAAGTGAAGATTTCATCCATGAGTATCTAGTTTCTTTATTCTTCTCTCACAGTGGCAATGGCTTAAGCTTGGATCAAATGAAGGGAGTCCCAATCGATTAAATCTCTTCCTTTTCATTCTTTAGTAATTTTTAGGTCTTAAGAATGCTTTTTGATATACAAATGGATTGTATTGGATTATAGTTATATTAGAGATTTAATTGTGTATCTTTGGATTTCAAGACTTGTGTTTAGCATTTAGACTTCATATCTTTAATCCTTTGTAATTGACTTGGTATAGCTTTTGCTTTGGATTTGTTGAGACTATCTAATAGCAGTCTAAGGTGGCTTAATTGTTAGATTTATTTATGTGTTGAATGCAATTCTTGATTCCAATTGTGTTGGTTGTGCTTAATCAACCTAATTGTAGTTAATTCATATTTAAGATGGCCTGGTATGTGTTAATCCATTTAGGTCTAGACTAAGAGGTAGTTCTTAGTGTCTTAATTGCTAGCTAACTCCCAAATCATTTGAAGTGAGGAAAGCCTAAGTCATTGTGAGAGAGGAACATCCATTTCATTGTTAAATTCTTTGTTTCATTTCTGTCATTCACTTAAAACAATCATCTTATTTGATTCTAAAGGAGAAAACTCATAAACAAGTCATTTGCATTCATTTAGAAGTAGACAACAAACCCCCCAAAGTTGTAAAACTTGCATACAGTTTACCTAGGAAATCATTTTTATTTCGACTCCCAAAAGTGATATGACCTAGATTGTGCCACTGTATTGCATATCTCTTTTTGGTTATTTGTTTTGAACCCCTAAGATGACTAAAGGGAGTTATCAGTCCTATAAGGTGGCATCACATTCAATGGGAGGACACCTAAAGGGGAATATATGGCGAAATCTTGAGAGAAGAGAATGCAACATGAAACCGAGTGGACAAGGGTTAAAATGGATGGTAATTAAAGTTACTACATGGAAAGAATTTGAGCCCATTTTATATATACCCCTTTCTCTCCTTCTTAGCCAAATTTTTGGCAAACTCAAAGCAAGGGAGAGCTGAACACTTTGGTTAAGAGAGAAGAAAGGAGGGGAAGAAGAACAAGGCAAACTAAGCTGGATTTATGTCCTAAATCAAGGTAAAAGCTTAGTTTTCCTTCCTAGTCTAAGAAACTCTATTGATAGATTTAAATATGAGTTTGATTAGGTATATGATCCGTCTTTAGTCACATAGGTAATCAAAATACTAGGAGAATTAGATGTGTAGTGTAAAGATGCAACCTAGATGTCATATCACTTTGTCAATTAACTCCATAATTTTCTAGCTAGTATGGTTAATACAAATTAATTTGTAGAAAATTATAGTGAACTAAATAATTTCTGCTAATATGGAAATAAATCTTTTTTTGTTGTTTTGAAGTTTTAGAACTTTAGAGTAGTAAATCAGAAATTAGAATGAGAGTAGAAGTAGAGCAGATATCTCAATCAAAATGCACTTCTCCCGAAAGCTTTCGCCTTACCATCATTACTTCCATAAAATATGGAGTTGAATGCAATCAGGAGTGAAAAAGAGCTAAAACATTCTTAAACAAATAGGACTTCTATTTGATTGAATCAATCAATCGAATCACAATCATCTAATTCACAAAATTAAAATGACAAAGTCTGATTTACTCAAGCTCAGAATGCAATACTCTGGCCCCCTACAAAATCCAATTACACTACATTCATTTACAAAGGTGAAGCAGAGCACATCTAAAAGAATTCTCAATCATTCTATAACTAGTGCATAAATTGAGAAATGGAAGAGATGAAATGAAAATAAACTTCCTACATCTTAATAGTCCAGAAGCTCAGGATTGATATCCACTCTTGTAATGTTGATATGGGGGAACATACGAACCAGCTAGAATTGTCACACCTTACTATTAGATCCATGTAGGATTTAATTAAAATCATTTTAGACCACATTGGATGGTCTTGAGCTCAAAAATACATGGAAAAACGCTGATTTTCGGATTTTTACTGTTCATCGGGTAAAAATCTAGTTTTTCTGGCCCAACTTCAAAAATTCATAACTTATTCCACAAAAATTCAATTGGAGTGGTTCAAAATTCTATTTAAATCTATTTAAGCCCTCTTTCAAGAAAAAATAATCTCATGATTCAATTTCTTAGGAAAAGTGTCAGGTTTTTGTGAAATGCAACACTGTCCATTTGCCAAAAACCCTTTTTCCCAGATTCTGACCTTTAACTTTGAAAATCATTATAAATCGTATACTTGGGCATTTTTAACATATTAGCTATCAATTTGAAGCTTAGGACGTTATCTTTCTTCATACCAAATTTCATGATTTAACGTGTTCAGGAACATAATCAAAAAGTCACGTGAATCAGACAGGGTCAGTGTGCATTCGACACTGTTAGTGTAATATGTACATAACCAAATAAGTGCACAAAATTTTGTGGTAAAACACCATTCTTTAGCCTCTAATCTGTAGCTTGTTTATAGTAGTTTCAGGCTCTAAAATGTTAGATTATTTTTGGGGGATGAGATTTTGAGAAATCCCAGTAGCAAGATCAATCAACCAAACATTAACATGCATCATTATAAAGCATCTCAACATTAGCTATCATAGGAGAACTAATCTTTTGATAAATAGGCAACCTCAACATGCAAGGCCATGGCAACAAATGCAAGGAGCAACCATATCACAATATCATAGTTCAACCATATAATAGCAAGCATACATGCCATAAATAACAATGCAAAGATAACATTAATGGCTAATAGATCCCACTACCTTAATCCAATGCTTTTTTTTTTGTTTTCTTGTTGTTGCTTCTTGCTTCCACAAGTGCCAAACCCTAACATGGTAATCCACATAAAAATGGCAGCAAGAGTCACCAATCCATTCCTCATAAAAATCAACACATAACTCAAATAACTTCTAAACCCCTTAGAGTTTTCATCTTTGTTCTTGGATTTTTAGAGTTGGTTTCCATAAACCCTAAAAATCACTTCTTGACTCAACCCTACATGATTTTTCATGTAGATTCCAAATATTTAGTTGGATTTAACAAAATAAATCTCCTTCCTTCATTTTCAGTTTGACCGAACCCTTTAGGGTTTGAAACCCAAAAATTGCAACTTTGATACTATGGCTTCTAACCTTTGTTCTTTCGGTTTAGCATACACTATTTTTCATTTTGAACACAATGAAAGTATCAAAACTTTGAAAAACATCTCCTAGGGTTCAGATCTTGCTTTGCCTGAAAATAACACTTAAAGAAATAACCATGAAAAACTTCTCAAAACAACACTAAACCACTCGGATCTACCATACTTTGAGGTGTTCTAGCAAGATCTAACAACCAAACTCCCTTTCCCACTCATCAACCATTTCGACCAGCCATCAAAAGGGAGAGAAGACAGATTTTTTGACCTTAAAAGAGAAGGAAAACAAGAAGACAAGAACACATCTAGAACCAAGATCTCACCTTGAATCCTTGATTGATGACCAAAGTTGATAGCTTTCCTTGGTTCTCCTTCCAAAACCCTCTCTTTTCCTCTCCTCTTTGCCTTGGATGAAATTCCCATCTGATTTAGGGGAGAGATGAGCTCATTAGTGCTCTCAAAATATCTCATCTACCACATTTAATGAAAGTCCAAGTGTCAAATGCCTAAGCCTTCTTGAAACCTCTCTCTTAATTAACTTAATTCATAATATAATTACATTACAAAGTCAAGATCCTCTCCAATGGTAGCTTACACTTGGAAAGCTTTAATTATCATCCATTAAAGGTTTGACACATGGCTAAGTGTGAGCCATTTGAATTGCAAGACTCTAGTCTTGCTTTATCGGTACACTTTTACTCCGGGTTTAATTTCTTTTCTATAATTACAGTGCTCTGGCCCCTGTTGTAATTATTCCATAAATTATTCTCCTCATTTTTATCTTTCCAAATTACCCTCTTCGTCTCAAATTAAATTTTCCAATAATTAAATAAAATGGAAAACTAATTTCCTTCTCTTTAGTGGTTTTTTCCACTTTTTAGAGGAATTGGGAAGAATCTTGGATACTGGAGGGCCTTCTTTTAATTTCATAATCTCTTATAATTTCTTGGGATATCCTAGGAATTTTTTTGGAATTTTATCCCCCTTAAATATATTTATTTGGAATTTTCCAAATAAAGACCTTGAATTAGCTTAAATTGCCCTTAAATTCCTTTGTAATTTCTCTAGGGGCAATTTGGTCATAAAAGCAATTTTATAATCCCATATAATTCTTAAGGAACCTTGTCCTTATTTTTTCTTAATTTTTTGAGACTTGAAAATATTTTTCCATAATTATTCTTGACCAATTTTCCTTAATTAGTCAAACTTTTCATAATTTGGCTGGGAAAATTATAATAATTATTTTCCACCAAAATTCTCCTATTTCTCCTTGTCTTTCTTTGACCCTTGAATACTCAAGAATATCCTTATTCCTAATTTTCATATTACTGGATGTGACAAGAATCAAATAACGAATGGACAGTTGATCTAGGTAGGACATTAAGAGAACCTATCTCTTACAATCCTAGTCATCAAGACACCACAAGGTTGATCAATCCCTTGAGACTGTTGAGTATTCTCATGAGAATGCAAGGATGCAAGCAAAGCACACATAGAGAGAAATAAACTCAATTCTTATTCATCCAATATGCATTTCAATTACAAAAACGTAGCCTATAAATAGGCAACCATAGAACACTCTAGAATCAGCATCTTAAGACATAAATGCTAGGGATAATGCATTATTAATGATTATTTGACTATAGGAGGCACTATTTATTAGATAGAGATAAAAGGAAATGACTTAAACTTCAAAAACAAGTATGCTATTTGAAAATAGGAAACTTGATCAGAACATGATTTTCTAGAACAATCCTTGACCAAAAGGCCTTATTCAAAGCAAATAAAAAAAGAGAGAACTTCTTAAAAATGAATTTAAATCATAATTAATTCATAATGATGCCTTCTTGATCCTTCTTGAATGTTTTTGGATGTCACTTATGATTTTTGTCTAAGGCACATGCTTATCACATGGTATTTTAAGTGAATTCTTCAATCTGAACTCCACATGGGCCTTATACATCATCTTGTTAGGCCTCTAGCAATGTGATCACCATTTTTGGACTCTTTTTAGTCTTACTAAAATGTGCTTCCTCTAAATAAATGAGCTCCCTCTAAATAAATGAGCTCCAACTCTTTTAACTCCCTTATTAGACAATTCAGGGCCTCCTTCACAACTTTGGTCCTTGCTCTTGTCATTGGGCTTCCAATACCTTGTAATGGATCTTTTGAAATGTTGGACTTCTTTCCATACGTTTGGACTCCTTGCCCTTTCTCTTGATCACACCATGCTCCTCCATCACATTTTAGAGATCTCTGCTTTACATAAGCCATAGGAGCTTCTTGAAATGCAGGTTAAAAGTGATTGAAGATGGAATGGACTCTGCGTTGGAGAGAATAGAATTAGAAGATAGGAATAGAGAGAAAGAAATAAAAATGGATCGAAATGAATGATAAGATGCCTAGCTTCCTCTTCCTTTATTTCCTTTATATTCACTAGAAAATTCACTAACAGTAACCTCTATTAGTTCCTTCTCAGGTGGATGACATGGAAATTAGTGGCAACTTGCTCAACTAATTCTCTTTGTCCCTTAGATGGAGGAAGGAGATACTAACTCTCATTTTTAGTTTTACCACCTTTGTGAATTGCAAAATTCAATTTTGAAGCCTCAACTGCCCGATGGAATACCCTTTCTTTTAATGATGGAAACCAAATTCCATTGGCTATGGAATTCCTTTTCTTTTGGACTCCTCTTTCCCCTCTAACTAGAATCATATTTCAGCTACTGTAAATTTACCATTTTGTCCCTGTAATTAACCCAAAAATTCCAAGAATAATTTCCAATTTGAAAATTCATTAAAACACTAATAAAATATCATAATTGTCTAGATTTTCAACCCAAGTGCATTAACATAATATTTAATCAATAATGTAAATATTAACCAATTAATTCCCTAAACTAGCCCAAAATGCATATTCTAAACATACTAAAAATGTGATTTATCAAATTTCCCCACACTTGAGCTTTGGTACTTCTGGGCAAAAGGGAAACAGAGTAAAGAGAAGCCTAACAAGAATTAATAATCAAACTAGTCCCAGTGTTCAAAATATGTTAACACAAATAGTGGTTCATCCTCAATTAAGTATCATGGATGAAATGCAAAGACACAAAGTGAATCCTTAATGTACTTAGCTTAACCGTAATGAGTAAGACATGGAATATGGTTTGGAATATTTTGTTTCACTCTCTTTTCACTCCACTCCCTTAGTCTAAGCTCTAACATAGGCTTGTAATATACCTAATATCTCCACCACCTTTTTAGATCATTAAAACAATGAATCAAGAGGACTTTTCCATTAGCTATAATGTTGGACAAGGTCTAATGAAATGGAAGAGAAAGAAAAGAGTTGACCCAAATACTTTTCATACATATAGGTGATTAAGAAGTTAGGTCCCGTATTTTACAACCTTGAGTCCTTCAAAAAATCAGAGACTATTAAAGACGAAAGAGTATTTTGAACTAAATCAGTGGAATAGGACAATGGCCAACTTTATTTCAAAATCTTTCTTCTTCTTCTATTTTTTCTTTGTTTTTGTTTTCTTCTATTTCTATTCTTCTTTTCTTTTCTTTTGTTTCTCTTTTCTCTTTTTTCTTTTTTTAAGCTGCAGCTTCCATCTTATGCCTTCTCAACTCTTTTTTTTCCTTCCTTTTTGTTTTCTTTCTCTTTGTTTTTTTAAGACCAACTAGTCCAATCACAAAATAGAATTTAGATATTCAAAAAAATACAAGACTTGCTAGGACCAATACAACATCTAACATCTTGATTAAATGTTCCATGAAAAGTTTTGGACCAATGAATAAGAGATAGTAAGGAACAAAGGTGCATGGCTCAAAGGGTTTAATTAAAGGGTACAAAATTTCAGGGTTTGTGTTTGGGATAAAAATTAGGTGTAGAATTGAATGCCTCTACCATACTCTCTATTTTGATATTTTCATGCAGTTTTGATTAAGACATAGGACAAGTTTTGCAGAGATTAAATCTAAAGGAGTATGCTTATTAAATTTGAAATGATTAAGGCTTAATTCCATTCCAAGTTGAATTGATAAACAATTAAACCATGCAAATGTAAGAAATTCTCCATGCATAAGTATGCTAAAATTAATTATGCAAAATATTATATGAAAGCCATATCAGATTTTCATAATGGAAACCACAGACCAAGTCTCATTCTTAATCTTGCATCAAAATTCAGTTTTTAAAACCAAACTCAGGAGGAGAAGTTCAAATGCAAGAGTTCATTTAGTTTGCCATATTAACACAGTAGATTAAAAGAGTTCAGAATCTATCACAAGCAATTTTAGCAATTACTATTAAGGGTATAGCTACTATTTGTAGCAACATGCTTGTTTTTATAAACTCAAATAAATCCTTAAATAATTTTCCCATGTTTTTTCCAGAATTATTGAGATCTCTACATATTTAAAATAATTTTTTCTGCTCAATTTTCACTATTTTTCCTGACAAAACTCTATTTTTAGGAAATTCTGTAATAAGTTATTTTCAAGCTATTTCCTCTCCAGGGCCTCAAAAAATGTTCCAAAACCTCTAATTTATGCTTTTTTCTTTTTTTAGGAATTTTTTGGAATTTTTCTCAAAATTTTCCTTTTTGCCCCTCTTGAACTGATAATTTCAAAAAATCAATCTAGATCCTATTTGGGTTTTATGTCATGCTTGGCTTCATCAGCTAGTCTACTTTCCCTATTGGCCCTTAACTTAATTTTTTATACCCATTATTAGGGTTAAATTTTACAGGATGTGACATTTCCTCCCTCCTTAAATAAATTTCATCCTCAAAATTTAAAACGTACTTTATTTGAAGAGCTCCGAATAATTGCTTTTCAAGTCATCTTCCTTCTCCCATATTGCTTCTTCTTATGTTAAGCCTTTCCAGATCACCTTGGCTATTGGAATGGTCTTATTTCATAGCTGCTTGATCTACTAATCTATAATCTTTGACGGCTTTATCTCGAATGTCAAATTATCTTGTAGCGCAATATCCTCATATCCCAAGATATAAGAGAGACCTGACTGGTACTTCTTTAGCTGAGAAACATAGAAGACATCATGTATTTGACTGAGATTAGGGGGTAGGGCAATTTATAAGCTACGAGGCCTATTTTTGAGAGAATTTGGAAGGGTCTAATGAATATAGGTGTTAGCTTCCTTGCTTTCAACGACCCCCCTACTCTTGTCATTGGAGATACCTTTAACAATTATGCTGAGTTGCTAGGGATCACTGAAGAATAGTTACTGTACCTTCCTGGACCCGGTGACATGATAGATCCCGTAACTGGCTTGTACCAAGAACCATTGGATCTTCGTCTTTACATTCAATCCATCAAACAGCCTGTCACCCCAGAGGTGCATCCAAGCAGCATTCCCGGAGCTAGTACTAGACCAGTAATACCCCCAGTTCCTGTCACACCTGTAACACCTACAGTACCTATCACATCTAGCATTATGGTAATTAGAGATAAGAAATATTCTCAAATTATTGAGGATTAAAAATGATAAGGAAAAGTAAAAGGATTTTGGTGGAAAATAATTACAGTAATCCTTCCAAGCCAATTATAGGTGATTTAGCCCAATTATTCTATGTTATTTCATATCATTTTAAGGGTATTTATCATAGATTTTGGCTCCTTTTGATGATAATTGTGCTTAATTTAGATTAAGAGTCCTTGCTTTGAGTTAGTGTCTTTTTGAGGTTAAAATTGTCATAATTGGTTATTAATTGTATTCAGTTGATTTCTAGGACAATTGATGCTTCAAATTGTTGCTTTTTATTGTAGGACAATTGAGAATTGGAGCCAAGATCAAAGACCAAAGGATGACACAACACAAGATCAGAGTATCAGCACTAATAGAGTTCGCCGCGGCGCCAAATTGAAATCTCACCAGTAGTCTCTCGGGCAGAGTTCGCCGCGGCCAACTTACAGCTTCGCTGTGGCGAAATCACAAGATTAGGCGAAGCTCCTCTCGGGCATGCTTCGCCGCGGCGAACTCTTCGTATCAGCAACGCCAGATCCGGATCAGAACGCGAAAATGGAGCTTCTAATCATATGATCCGACCCAGATCCGGATCAGAACGCGAAAATGGAGCTAGGCATTTATGATTTCCTAGGTCTAGGAATTGTAAACTCTTAGTTAGACACTTTGATTAATTCTGTAATCAGTGGTTACTGATTATCTTTTGTATATTGGATTGATTGATGTTGAACTTTGAGCTTAAATATATGTAGTTGCATGTATGCTTAATGTCTCTCTCATGATTCTCTCTTATCTTGCCTAGTTGTGTTTGGGTATTGAGTTGATTGTGTGTTTCATTAAGCCATTTGCATGATCATTCCAATTTACACATTAGGGAAGCTAAACAAAGTTTACATTAATGAGTTCATTAATGTAAGCTTTGGACTCATTGAGTTAATGAGGTTCTTATTAAGAAAACCTAATGGATTTGTGAAACTCCTAATATTTAAGTGAACTATGATTGCCATCAAAACCATTTTCAAGAGGTTTCCTATCAATCATTTCCATTACATCATTATTATCTTAAAACACCAAAAATATAGTATCTTAGGTTTGTTTTCATTGCATTCAGTTTTGGATCAATTCATTTAAATCTTAAAAACCCAAAACCCCATTTCATTGCATTGCATGGCATTTAGTCTAGCTTAGGTAATTAATAAAGGCTCCCAAAAGTGAAACGACCTGAGTTTGCACTATACTGCATAACTTGGATTAATTTTTGATTGAGAACCCCAAGGCGAACGATAAGAAAGGCTCTCTTTCAATAGGAAATTGACTAATTAAGGAAAATTGGTCAAAATTTAGATAAGAAAAAATATTTCCAAGCTTTGGAAAATTAAGGAAAAATGAGGATAATATCCTTTGAGAGTTATATGAAATTATAAAGTTAGTTTTATGACCAAATTACCCTTAGAGAAATTATAAGAGAATTTAAGGGTGATTTAGGCTAATTAAGGGATTTTATTTGGAAAATTCCAAATAAATAAATTAAGGGGAATAAAATTCCAAGAAAATTCATATGAGATCCCAAGGAATTATATGAGATTATGGAATTAAATAAAGACCCTCAAGTGTCCAAGATTTTTCCAAATAAATGTGAAAAGTGGAAAAATCCCTAAAGAAAAGGGAATTAATTTTCCTTTATATTTAATTATTAGGAACTTAATTTTGAGACAAAGAGGGCAATTAGGAAAGATAAAAATGAGGAGATTAAATTAAGGATCTGACAGAAAATAATTACAGAGGCTAAGCTACTGTAATTATAGAAAAGAAGTTAAACTCAGAGCCTAAAGTATACTGATAAAGCAAGATTGGTGTCTTGCAAATCCAAGGGATCCTATTGAGCCATGTGTCAAGCTCTTGAAGGAGAAGATTTGAATTAGCCAAGTGTCATTCCATAAATGGAGAGGATTTTGACTTTAGTCATTAATTTCATTTGGAATTTTGTTAATTATGAGAGAGGAATCAAGATTTAGTAGGGTAATGACGCTTGGACTATCATTAAAGAAGGTGGTTGGGATATTTTGAAGCATTAATCAAGCTCTTCTCTCCCCTAATTTCAAATGCTCAATTCGGCCAAGGAGAAAAAGGGAGAGAAAAGAGAGAGTTTGAGAGAAAACAAGAAAAAAGGTAGCACCTTTGATCATCCAAGCAAGGTTTCAAGGTTAGATCTTGGTTCTAGAGGTGTTCTTACTTTGTTTTCTTTCCTTTTTATGGTTAAAAATCTGTCTCCTCCCTCTCTTAATGTTGACCGAACTGATTAATAAAAAGGGGAAAGAAGTTTTGATCATCACACTTGCTAAGACACAACAACACAAGTTAGATCCTAGTGCTTGCAAGTAACTATAGGTTGTTTTAAAGCATTTTTCTTGGTTGTTTTCTTGAGTGATCATTTTGGCCAAGTGAGGAACTGAACCCTAGGATGATTTTTTCATTGTTTTAAGGCTTCCATGATGCTTAAAATGAGGAATGGTGTAGGGTAAACTAAAAGGAACAAGTGTTGGAAGCTTAAAAGCAAAGTTGTGATTTTTGGTTTTAAAGCCTCTAGTGGTTCGGTCAGGTTGTGGCTGGAAGAAGTAATTTTATTTTCATAAATTTAAGCCTATTTTTGGAATCTACATGAAAATCCATGTAGGAACAAGTCAAGAAGTGATTTTTAGGGTTAAAGAGAACCAAGTTTACAAATAGTGAACAAAGGAGGGAGCTTTATAGTTCAAGAATCATTTTGATTTATGTTCTTGCTTTTTCATGGTTGGATAATGATTATGGCTACCCTTTTTGATGGATTACATGGTTAGGGTTTGATATTTGTCAAGGAAAAGAGTAGAAGGAAGAAAAGCTAAGACTTTTGGAGCAAGGTAGTAAGTTAAACCTAGCTACTACCACTAACTAGCATTATTGATTATTGTATGGTTAATTGCTATTATTGTGGTTGAGCTTTCTTGATTGTTATGTGGCTGCTCTATATAGTATCTTGCTTTGGCCTTTGCATGTTTGAGTTTGCCAAATGATAAGCATGTTAGTTCACCAATAGTAGTTAATATGATCATGCATAATAATGATGCCTGCTTGGTGCTATAGTTGGTTAATTTGCTACTAGGATTTTCAAAAATCTCATCCCCCAAAAATAATGTAAAATTTTAGGGCCTAAATCCTCCAAGGGAAAGCTGCAGATTGAAGGCTAATTTGTGGGGTTTAGCCACAAAAATTCCTGAGCTCATTTTGGTTATGTAAATATTAAACTAACAGTGCTGGAAGCACACTGACACTGACTGGTTCACATGACTTTTTGATTATTCTCCTGAATGCATTTAATCATGAAATTTGGTATGATGAAAGATAATACCTTGAGATTTAATTTTATAGCTAATACGTTAAAAATGGCCCAGTATACAATTTATAATGATTTTTCAAAATTAATGGTCAGAATCTGGGAATCAGGGTTTTTGGCAAATGGACAGTGTTGCTTTTTCAAAAACCTAACGCTTTCTCATAAAGAATTGGACAATGAGATTATTTTTCCTTGAAAGAGGACTTAAAGAGCTTTAAGTATAATTTTGAATCACCCTAATTGGATTTTTATATAATAAGTTATGAATTTTTGAAGTTGGGCTAGAAAAACTGGATTTTTACCCAATGAACAGTAAAAATCCGAAATTTAGCGTTTTTATGGTAAAAAGTGAGCCCAAGACCATCCAATGTGGTCTAAAATGATTTTAAAAGGAACCTAAGTCAATATATTAGTAAGGTGTGACATTTTTGGTATCAGAGCGGAGGTTCTGGCATAAGATAGAATGCTCTGCTTAAGTATCCCTTAGATGTTGAGAACTAACAACTTTTCAGGAATCAAGATGGGGATTACCATGGATTGGGATACTAAACCTGAGCCGTCGGTCAACACTTGGGATCCAATAGTAATTGATCTCACCAAGGATGAGGACCCAGAGGAATGGGTAATGGGAGATACCAGCCCTGGCCATTCATCAGTATGCTCCAATGACTGTGTTGAGCACTACCCAGAGCTGCTAGGGATCACGGCAGAATAGTTGCTGTACCTTCCCGGACCCGGAGACCTGGTCAATCCTGTAACTGGCCTGTACCAAGAGCCATTAGATTTAGATCTTTATGTTCAATCTCTTAAGCAGCCTGTTACTCCTGCTATGTATCCATGTAATGTCCCTGGACCTAGTACTGTACCAGTTGTACCCCCAGCCCCGGCAATACCTGTAGCACCTGCAGTACCATTTGTACCTGCCCCAGTTCAGCCTAGTCATGAGATCCGTAGTGTGGGTCAGCTGAGTGATCAGCTGAGGTTCATAGGGGGCCACATCAGGAGGGATGTGGATGCAGACCTGAGAGTACACCTAGACTACCTCCAGGGTGTGAGGGTGCTGTATCAGGCACACGGACCAGGCAACCCTTACTTAGAATCATTTGATTGGTTATGTGAGATGGTAGATGTCCTACCTAACACTCCATTTTGGAACCATGAGATCGTCCACCTGAACTACTTGCTGGGAGATGATGTAGAGGACTGGATCCGAAGCCTCGAGGGCTTTGTTATTGTTCACTTTCTGTAGACGCTAGGACTGTCCTATCACTAACGTAGGATATATTTTGGTACAGCTAACCCAAGTAGGTTAGGTTGATAATGCTTGGTCGATAGATGTGTTGATTGTACTTTGACTGGTCAATGCTTAGCTGCTTTTTGTTGTATGCTCATTTTATGAATGAAATCCAAGCATGATATTTATTTCTTGTTCCTTGTTGTGCTATCCGGTTAGTTAAGCAATAGTTAGAACTCGACGAAACCTTTCACAGGAGAGACCCCCAGTGCAAGATGCAAGGGTCCTGCCTGATCCATTACAATTGATTCTGGAACACCTCGAACAACAACAGAAGACCATCGAGGACATGAGAGCAGCTCAAGCTCGTCAAGAACAAGAAAGGGATGCAGCAATAGCTGCAGCAGTGGCAGTGGCATTAGTGAACCTTGACAAGAGGCAACTAGAGGAAGAGGTCTTTGCAGCACCAGCATCAGAACAGTTGCCAAGGCCGGCAATGCCAGCAGTAGACCCCGACAGCATTCAACAGTGGATGACCCGATTCTGTAAGCACAACCCACCGTCATTTGATGGGACATTTGATGTTCAAGCGGCGGAAGAGTGGATTAATTGCCTAGAGAAGATCTTCAAGGTGCTGGACTGCTCATCAGAGCAGAAAGCTCAGATGGCGATATATAAGCTGGAGAAAGATGCTGATCGTTGGTGGAAGAATACTAAAATTCTTCTCGATGCTCGAAACACGACGTTGACTTGGGAAGTGTTTCTGGAGCAGTTTTATGAGAAGTACTTTCTGAGATCTGTCTGAGATGAGAGAGAAGCGGAATTTCTGACTCTGAAGCAAAGGGATGATGAGCCTTTTGATGAATACTTGTCTAAGTTCATCCGTCTCTCTCATTATTCAAGCTATCTCTGATATAGAGACGATGAGAGGTGGATGACAAAGAAGATGGTTCGAGGACTGAGGCCATCATTGAGGGAGATGATTGCTCCCAGACAATTTGAGCAGTTCAATAGAACAGTGGAAGCTTGCTGAATCACGGAAAGCAGCTTCAACCATCATTTGATGGTCAAGACAACTCCTAGAGCAGAGAAGGGAGGTCAAGGTGTTACCTTGTCCAACTTGAATAAGAAGAGGAAACAACCCTGGAATAACCGCAAAAACAAGAAGGGTGGTAAAGCACCAAAGGGCAAGGAGTGTCCTAAGTGTGGCAAGAATCACGGTGACAGATCGTGCATAGCTAGGCAGAATGTTTGCTACACTTGTGACAAACCTGGACATTTCTCAAGAGAGTGCCCACAGTACACTGAGCAGGCAAGACCACGCACCCAGGGCCGAGTGTTTGCCATCACAAGAGAAGAAGCCTGGAAGTCTCCAGAGATGATCCAAGGTACAATCATGATTAACAATTCTCCGGTGATTGCAATGTTTGATTCGGGTGCTAGTCATTCTTTTATTTCATATGCTTGTACGGAAAGACTTGGCTTGAGTATAAATACATTGCCATATGATATACATATGTCTACCCCAATGCAGAGTGGGGTAGTTACATCTGATGTGTGCCTGAACTGTATAGTTTGTTATGAGCACTGTTGCACTGCTATAGATTTGATATGCATGCCTTTCCATGAGATGGATATGGTGATTGGACTCAATTGGTTGTCATCCCACAATATCCTAATGGATTGTAAGAACAAAACCCTAATCTTACCCACGAGGGATTTAGAGTTGAATCCAGAAGTTAGATTAAACTTCATTACGGAAGTCCAAGCGGGCAAATGCTTACGAAAAGGCTGTCAAGGATTACTCGTTTTCTTCTCTGTGCAAGTAGAAGTTGAGGAAGGGATAGGAGAAATCCCAGTGGTTAGGGAATTTTCGGAAGTGTTTCTGATAGAGATTGTAGGATTACCCCCAGACAAAGAAGTAGAATTCACAATTGACATAGTACCTGGAGCAGGACCAATTTCTAAGGCCCCTTATAGAATTGCTCCTAATGAAATGACAGAACTTAAGAAGCAGATAGAGGAGTTACTTGAAAAGGTTTTATTAGACCAAGTGTGTCGCCATGGGGTGCTCCAGTGTTGTTTGTCAAGAAAAAGAATGGTAGTCTAAGGCTGTGCATAGACTACAGGGAATTGAACAAAGTCACAGTTAAGAACAAGTATCCACTCCCTAGGATAGATGATCTGTTAGACCAGTTGGTTGAAGCCAGTGTATTCTCTAAGATTGATCTAAGATCTGGCTACCACCAACTCAAGATTAAGTCTGAAGATGTCCTTAAAACTATGTTCAGAACCCGATATGGGCACTATGAATTCTTAGTAATGCCGTTTGGATTGACGAACGCACCTGCGATATTCATGGACTACATGAATAGGATTTTTCATCCTTGCTTGGATCAATTTGTGGTCGTATTCATTGTTGACATCTTAGTGTACTCCAAGTCTCCAGAAGAGCATGAAGAGCATTTGAGGATTGTCCTAGATACCCTGAAAGAGAAACAGTTGGTGGCTAAACTTAGTAAGTGTGAGTTTTGGCTCCAGGAAGTCTGATTTCTCGGCCATATGATTTCTTGAGAGGGAGTGGCTGTCAACCCCAGTAAGATTGAGGCAGTACTCAACTGGGAGAGACCCAAGACGGTGACCGAGATTAGAAGTTTCCTCGGACTAGCAGGGTATTACAGAAGATTCATCCAGGACATTTCTCGAATTGCTCTCCCGCTGACCAAGTTAACCAGGAAGAACCAGCCGTTCTTGTGAGACGAGAAGAGTGAGGCTAGTTTTCAGGAGCTGAAGAGGAAGCTCACTTCTACTCCCGTACTTATACTTCCCGATCCTTCACAACCGTATGTGGTTTATACAGATGCTAGCAAGCAGGGACTGTGATGTGTGCTTATGCAATAAGGGCGGGTAGTAGCCTACGCCTCACGCCAGTTGAAATCTCACGAGGAGAATTACCCGACCCACGACCTGGAATTGGCAGCGATAGTTTATGCACTGAAGATATGGAGACACTATTTGTATGGAGCGACCGTAGAACTGTTTTGTGACCACAAAAGCCTCAAGTACCTCCACGACCAGAAAGAGTTGAATATGAGACAACGAAGGTGGATGGACTTACTCAAAGATTATGATTTTCAAATCAAGTACCATCCAGGCAAAGCGAATGTAGTCGCGGATGCCTTAAGTAGAAAGACAGTACAGGTAGCATCGCTGATGATCAGAGAGAAGAAGCTGGTAGAGGATTTCAGAGATTGGGGTCCTCTATATTAGATGTAGTTAGTAGAAGGAAATAGAGGCAAAACCCAGTTTACAGCCCTGCTCAAAGATCAAATCAGAGAAGCACAGTCATAGGACTGGCTAGCGAAAATTCTCAAGGAGAAGCTGTCTAGAGGCGAGAGTAAGAATTTTGAAGTTTCTGAGGAGGGGATACTGAAGTTTAAGGGAAGAACATATGTTCCCAAGTGTCTGACCTCAGAAAAGAAATACTGGCAGAAGCCCATAAGAGCAAATATACTCTTCATCCAGGAATGACAAAGATGTACCATGATGTTAAAGAACTCTTCTGGTGGCCTGGAATGAAGAAGGATATCACGGAATATGTGACAAAGTATCTTACCTGCCAGAAGGTGAAGGTAGAACACTAGAAGCCTGCAGGAGAGTTGCAACCCTTGGATATCCCTGAGTGGAAATGGGACAGTATATCAATGGACTTTATAGTGGGGTTACCGACGACAGCGGCTAAACATGATGCAATATGGGTCATAATAGACCATCTGACTAAGTCTGCGCATTTCCTCAGTATGAATGTAAAGGATTCTCTAGAGAAGTTAGCGAGACTTTACATCAAGGAGATTGTTAGGCTGCATGGTGTTCCAAGCAATATTGTTTCGGACTGAGAGCTAAGATTTATTTTGAAGTTTTGGAGGTCCTTACAGAAAGAGATGGTGTAACATCCAAACTTTTGGGCCTAGAAGTACCAGAAATAGTCTGGATTGAATAGGCTACTAGACCCCTTTTGAGCAGAAGTCCCAAAGATGAGAAAGGAAGGCAAAGCAGTTTCAGGTACTAAACTGCAAAGTAAAAGTTTTAAGGGGCTAAAGTATAATCAAAGTTAGAGGCTCCAGTAAAGTCTTGAAGGCTCAGAGAGAGAAAAGAGACTAGATATAGGCCAAAGGTTAAGCTAGAAGCCTCAAAGAGAGGATTATATGAAGCTAAATCCAAGAAGGGACTAAATTGTAAATTCAGAAAGTTATGACTAACAGGGGTAAAAATGGAAGAGTATGCAGAGAATTCCAAGAAAATCCTAGAAAATGGGATATAATATTCTAAGGCTCTTCTGTGAAGAGAAAAGACGAAAATACCCCTGAGGCAGCTTGAATGGAATTTATGAGGTTATTGCCAGTAAAAAGTATACCGTTTGAGGTAATTATTTGAGATAGCAAGAGACCTAAAAAATATACACAAAAGTGAGATTAAATGGTTGAAAGGTTGTACTAATTTATAAAATTAGTCCCGCAACCAAAAGGCTAGTGGAGTGGCTTTAATAAATTAAAGAGCCGATTTTGCCGATAAAAGGGCATTTTGGTAAATGAATTTTTATGCAAGGTTTAAAGGAAGTGTTATGGCCTAAGAAAATTCATAGATATTCTCTAGAATTAAAGGGAATTTATGGAGTAGACAAAAGAATTTTCTGAGCTCCGGAAGGCCATAAAGGAAGCCGGAGAAACATGGGCCAAGTAAATTCGGAGGAATTGAGTTTGATCCAGCGGCTAGGATCTAATCTCCCATCTCCTCCACCACTTTTATGACACTTGGCATCTTCTAGAAAGTTAAGGTACACATGATGCAAGAAGATGATGCAATGATGATGTAAAAGTCAACTTGAAGTTTCAAGATTGCCCTTACCCTTTCTATTAGCCACCAAGGGTATTTTGGTCCATTCAAGCCAAATTTTTGCTTATAAATAGGCACTCCTCCCCTTCATATTTCAGCCAAGCAAGGATATATAGGGGAAACTCTGCCACTCTTGCATCTAGAGAGAGAAAGAGCCATTTTTAGTGAGAGAAAGTCCACCTAAGTTCAAGCTTCAAGATCAAGGTATGTGATGGTTATAACACCTGATTTTATGCCTATTTCGGATTAGTTACTGTATGTATCTGATTCTGAAATTTTTCATACTTAAAGTACACACTGTGAGGTTTAAATCCATGGGTAGAATACTTCATTTGGATATGTGTACGATTTATGGTGATTTTTCAAAGTAAGGGTTTGAAATCTGGAAACAGTGTTGAACTTTTGGAAGAGTTTCAAATTCCGTACAATTACGGTACTGTTCGGCATAGAATTGGTTCCTAAAACTATTTTTCCATTAAATTTAGCTTAAGGAGCTTTCGGTGAGACTTAGAACCACTCAGTTTCTATTTTTCTAGAATTAATTATGAATTTTCAAAGTTGAGGAAAAATTCTGGAGTTTCTGCGTGAAGAGTACCCGTGAACCAAAATTTTCAAATTTGATATTCTTGAATCTAAAGCCATCTAAAGTAGTCCTAATTGACAAGAAATAGATCATAAGGATGGAAAATAATGAGATTTATGTTAGAAAAGTTAGAAAGAGAACCCTAAGACTAAGAGAAAGGGGTTGAGGTTCAAGAGAGATAGTCTTGAACTTTATGTAATCTAGTGGTCCTAATGGATTGTATGATCATTATGGTTATATTTAGGACCTTTGGAACATGTAAAAGGATATTTGGCGATGTTCATTCGAATGCCCACATGGTTGGAAAGTCAAGGGAGTCAAAGGAAAAGTAAGAGGAAAGCTTGAGGTGCAAGGTAGTGAACTTACCTATTGTCATTGCTTGATGTTGTATGCTTGTGTGTTGCTGTGTACATGTTATTGAATGTTATTGTGACATGTTTTAGCTACTATAATAGCTATTCATGATGATTAGATTATGTCTCTATGGCCATGCATCAAGAAGTTAGCTTTGAGCATGCTAATATGTCACTAATTAACAAGAGAATAAACAAGTTGCGTGTAGTGCATTAGCATCCATCTAGCATGATTATGTGGTATTGTTTGCTACTGAGATTCTCCCAAATCTCACCCCTCCCTAACCAACCATATAGGTCAATCAATGATGGGCAATAATGGCATGAGAAGCTAGGAGAAGAAAGTGGAGAATTATTGATGTTAATGAATAATATTATTATTCATTGTGTAATTCTCTTACGATGTAATTTATGTAATTATTGTTATGGATGTCAATGATACCATGTATTTAATTATAATGCTTATGGCATGTATAGAAATGTATGAGCATGAATGGGAAATAGAAAACCCATGTTATGTATGCGAACGAAATAAAAAGAATTAATGTAAAAAGATGCT
This sequence comes from Neltuma alba, assembly GCF_004799145.2. NCBI lineage: Eukaryota > Viridiplantae > Streptophyta > Magnoliopsida > Fabales > Fabaceae > Neltuma > Neltuma alba. Next base: position 65,774 of record NW_021635662.1, on the reverse strand, counting down.
AAGGGATAAAACGTATGTCCTAGAGCAGTGAGTTTGTAGCTCTAGTTTGACCTACCAAACAAAGGATTCAAGTCACGAGATTTGGTAGACTCATAATACACATCCCAAGCTTTAAAATGAGGGGTAGATCATCTCAATTAGATGTGTACACAAGGAGATACAAATTTTCAAAGTTGAAGCACAGAATCTGGAAGTTCCAGATTTTTGAAATGAGTAGTAATATCTATTAATTTAATTGTATGAATTGGGCAAGGATAAGTCCAATTGGATATTTTTTTCCTTAAATAGCATCAAAGCAGCTTTCTGTAGAATTTTAGAACACCTTAATACAATTTTTATGAAATTAGTTATGAATTTTTGAAGTTGGACCTGTAATCTGGAAATTTAACAGTGACTAGTAACTCGAGTAATTGTGTTGAAATTTTAAATCCACGGGCTTGCGTCATGATCTGCTTGAACCATAACGCTTACGAATGCGTGCTCTGAGGGGTTAAAGGCATGACGTTTCAGATGGACACCACTCTCAGATTTAGCACAGCTTACCACCCCCAGACGGATGGGCAGACAGAAAGAACAATTCAGACATTAGAGGATATGTTACGTGCCTGTGTATTGGATTTTGGTGGTAATTGGGATACGTCTTTACCGTTAATTGAATTTGCCTACAATAACAATTTCCATTCAAGTATTCGAATGGCACCTTATGAGGCATTGTATGGGAGAAAGTGCAAATCTCCCTTATGCTGGACAGAGCTTAGTGAGAGAAGTTCTCTTGGTCCTAACATGGGGGATCAGACTTCCCGACATATAAAGGCTATTCAGCAAAGGCTTCTAACGGCTTAGAGTAGACAAAAGAGTTATACAGATACGAGAAGGAGACCGTTAGAATTTGATGTTGGTGATCACGTTTTCCTTAAAGTGTCGCTAACAACGGGAGTCGGTCGATCTCTAAAGACTAAGAAGCTCAGTTCGAAGTATGTTAGACCATTTCAGATCCTATCTAAAGCTGGACCAGTGGCCTATAAGTTGGCTCTTCCCCCGAAGTTAAGCTAGATTCATGATGTTTTCCATGTCTCCCAACTGAAGAAGTACCATCCAGATCCCACGCATGTCATAAGCTATGATGACATTGCGCTTTAGGATAATCTATCCTTTAAGGTTAGACCAGAACGAATCGTTGATCAGAAGACCAAGTAGCTAAGGAACAAGCAGATTCCCCTGGTCAAAGTGATCTAGAAGGGTCTTTCCTCTGAAGAAGCCACATGGGAGATGGAAGCTGAGATGAAGGAAAAGTACCCTGAGCTTTTCCATTAAGGTATGCTTTAAATTTCGAGGAAGAAAATTTATTTAGGGGGGAGAAATGTCACATCCAGCATTATGGTAATTAGAGATAAGAAATATTCTCAAATTATTGAGGATTAAAAATGATAAGGAAAAGTCAAAGGATTTTGGTGGAAAATAATTACAGTAATTTTTCCAAGCCAATTATAGGAAATTAACTAATTAAGTAAAATTGGTCAAAATTTAAATAAGGAAAAATATTTCCAAGCTTTGGAAAATTAAGGAAAAATGAGGATAATATCCTTTGAGAGTTATATGAAATTATAAAGTTGGTTTTATGACCAAATTACCCTTAGAGAAATTATAAGAGAATTTAAGGGTGATTTAGGCTAATTAAGGAATTTTATTTGGAAAATTCCAAATAAATAAATTAAGGGGAATAAAATTCCAAGAAATTTTATATGAGATCCCAAGAAATTATATGAGATTATGGAATTAAATAAAGACCCTCAAGTGTCCAAGATTTTTTCAAATAAATGTGAAAAGTGGAAAAATCCCTAAAGAAAAGGGAATTAATTTTCCTTTATATTTAATTATTAGGAACTTAATTTTGAGACAAAGAGGGCAATTAGAAAGATAAAAATGAGGAGATTAAATTAAGGATATGACAGAAAATAATTACAGAGGCTAAGCTATTGTAATTATAGAAAAGAAGTTAAACTCAGAGCCTAAAGTATACTGATAAAGCAAGATTGGTGTCTTGCAAATCCAAGGGATCCTATTGAGCCATGTGTCAAGCTCTTGAAGGAGAAGATTTGAATTAGCCAAGTGTCATTCCATAAATGGAGAGGATTTTGACTTTAGTAATTAATTTCATTTGGAATTTTGTTAATTATGAAAGAGGAATCAAAATTTAGTAGGGTAATGACGCTTGGACTATCATTAAAGAAGGTGGTTGGGATATTTTGAAGCATTAATCAAGCTTTTTCTCCCCTAATTTAGATGCTCAATTCGGCCAAGGAGGAAAAGGGAGAGAAAAGAGAGAGTTTGAGAGAAAACAAGAAAAAAGGAAGCACCTTTGATCATCCAAGCAAGGTTTCAAGGTTAGATCTTGGTTCTAGAGGTGTTCTTACTTTGTTTTCTTTCCTTTTTATGGTTAAAAATCTGTCTCCTCCCTCTCTTAATGTTGACCGAACTGATTAATAAAAAGGGGAAAGAAGTTTTGATCATCACACTTGCTAAGACACAACAACACAAGTTAGATCCTAGTGCTTGCAAGTAACTATAGGTTGTTTTAAAGCATTTTTCATGGTTGTTTTCTTGAGTGATCATTTTGGCCAAGTGAGGAACTGAACCCTAGGATGATTTTTTCATTGTTTTAAGGCTTCCATGATGCTTAAAATGAGGAATGGTGTAGGGTAAACTAAAAGGAACAAGTGTTGGAAGCTTAAAAGCAAAGTTGTGATTTTTGGTTTTAAAGCCTCTAGTGGTTCGGTCAGGTTGTGGCTGGAAGAACTAATTTTGTTTTCATAAATCTAAGCCCATTTTTGGAATCTACAAGAAAATCCATGTAGGAACAAGTCAAGAAGTGATTTTTAGGGTTAAAGAGAACCAAGTTTACAAATAGTGAACAAATGAGGGAGCTTTATGGTTCAAGAATCATTTTGATTTATGTTCTTGCTTTTTCATGGTTGGATAATGATTATGGCTGCCCTTTTTGATGGATTACATGGCTAGGGTTTGATATTTGTCAAGGCAAAGAGGAGAAGGAAGAAAAGCTAAGACTTTTGAAGCAAGGTAGTAAGTTAAACCTAGCTACTACCACTAACTAGCATTATTAATTATTGTATGGTTAATTGCTATTATTATGGTTGAGCTTTCTTGATTGTTATGTGGATCTCTATGTAGTATCTTGCTTTGGCCTTTGCATGTTTGAGTTTGCCAAATGATAAGCATGTTAGTTCACCAATAGTAGTTAATATGATCATGCATAATAATGATGCTTACTTGGTGCTATAGTTGGTTAATTTGCTACTGGAATTTTCAAAAATCTCATCCCCCAAAAATAATGTAACATTTTAGGGCCTGAATCCTCCAAGGGAAAGCTGCAGATTGAAGACTAGTTTGTGGGGTTTAGCTAAAGAAATTTGTGAGCTCATTTTGGTTATGTAAATATTAAACTAACAGTGCTAGAAGCACACTGACACTGACTAGTTCACGTGACTTTTGGATTATGTTCCCAAATGCATTTAATCATGAAATTTGGCATGATGAACGATAACGTCTTGAGATTCAATTTGATAGCTAATACGTTAAAAATTGCCTAGTATACGATTTATAATGATTTTTCAAAGTTAATGGTCAGAATTTGGGAATCAGGGTTTTTGGCAAATGGATAGTGTTGCTTTTTCAAAAACCTGATGCTTTCTCATAAGGAATTGGACAATGAGATTGTTTTTCCTTGAAAGAGGAATTAAAGAGATTTAAGTAGAATTTTGAATCACCCCAATTGGATTTTTATAGAATAAGTTATGAATTTTTGAAGTTGGGCCAGAAAAACTAGATTTTTACCTGATGAATAGTAAAATCCGAAATTTAGCGTTTTTATGGTAAAAAGTGAGCCCAAGACCATCCAATGTGGTCTAAAATGATTTTAAAAGGAACCTAAGTCAATATATTAGTAAGGTGTGACAGTACCAGTCGTACCTGCCCCAGCTCCGCCTAGTCATGAGATTTGCAATGTGGGTCAGCTGAGTGACAGACTGAGGCTTCTAGGCGTCACATTAGGAAGAATGTGGACATAGACCTAAGAATACACCTAGACTACCTCCAGGGCATAAGAGAGCCATACCAAGCCTAGAACTAGGTAACCCTCACCTGGAACCTTTTGATTGGCTAAGAGAGATGGTAGAGGTTCTACCTGACACCCCTTTTTGGACACATGAGATTGTTTGCCTGAACTACATACTTGGAGATGATGTGGAGGATTGGATCCAAGCCTCGAGGGCTTTGTTATTGTTCATTTTCTGTAGATGACTAGGACTCTCCTATCACTAACTAGGATGTATTTTAGTACAGCTAACCATAGTAGGTTAGGCTGACATTGCTTGGTGTTTGTATGTTTTAAACTGCATTGCTGATGACTGATGCTTAAATATTGAATGATGTATGCATATTTTATTAAATGAAATCCAAGAATGATATTTATTTCTTATTCCTTTGTTATACTATTCGATTAGTTAAACACGATGGTTAGTACTCGACAAAACCCTTTGCCAGAGAGACCCCCAACTCAGGACACAAGGGTTCCTCCTGATCCATTACAGTTAATTCTAGATCGTCTTGAGCAACAGCAAAAGACCATTCAAGGATATGAGGGTGGCACAAGCTCACCAGAAGCGAGAGGGATGCAATAATAGCTACAGTAGTAGCAACGATAATGGCTAACCTCGACAGGAGGCAGCCAGAGGAAGAAAGCTCCGCAGCACAAGTATCAGAACAATTACCTAGACCGGTAATGCCAGCAGCAGACCCAGATAGCATCTACTAGTAGATGACTCATTTTTCTAAACACAACCTGCCGTCATTCAACCAAACATTTGATGTCCAACCAGTAGAAGACTGGATTAACTGCCTAGAGAAGATGTTCAGGTATTAGGCTAGCTAACAGAGCGAAAAGCCCAAATGGCAATTTACAAGTTAGAGAAAGATGCTGATCGTTGGCAGAAGAATAACGAAATTCTTCTGGATGCTCAAAACACGAGGGTGACTTGGGAAGTGTTCCTAGAGCAGTTCTATGAAAAATATTTTTTAAGATCAGTAAGAGACGAAAGGGAAGCAAAATTTCTGACCTTGAAGTAGAGAGATGACAAGCATTCGACGAGTAGGTAGCTAAGTTCATCTGTCTCTCTCACTACTCAAGCTATCTCTGTTACCGAGATGATGAGAGATGGATGATAGAGAAGATGGTTTGAGGACTGTGGCAGTCCCAGACAATTTGAACAATTTAACAAGGAAGTTGAGGCTTGCCGAATCACAGAAAGTAGCCTGAACCATCATCTGCTAGTCAAGACTACTCCTAGAATAGAGAAGGGAGGTTAAGGAGGTCAGGGTGGTACCTCTTCTAACATGAATAAGAAGAGAAAATGACCATAGGACAACTATAGAAATAAGAAAGGCGGTAAGCTACCAAAGGGCAAGGAGTGTGTAAAGTGTGGCAAGAACCATAGTAACAGACAGTGCACGGCTGGACAGAATGTTTGCTACACATGCGGCAAACTTGGACATTTCTTACAAGAATGCCTGCATAACATGGAAAAGGCACGATCGCACACCTAAGGCTGAGCCTTTGCTCTCACGGGAGAAGAAGCCTGGAAATCCCCGGAGATGATCCAAGGTACAATCGTGATTAACAACTCCCCAGTAATTGCAATAGTTGATTCGAGTGATAGTCATTCTTTTATCTTGTATGCCTATGTGAAAAGACTTGGCTTGATTATAAATATATTGCCGTATGATATACATGTGTCAACACCAACACATAATATGGTAATTACATCTGATGTGTGCTTAAACTATATAGTTTGTTACGAGCACTGTTTTACTGCCATAGACTTAATATGTATGCCCTTCCATGAAATCGATGTGGTGATTAGACTGAATTGGTTGTGATTCCATAATATCCTAATGAACTGTAAGAACAAAATCTTGATTTTACCTCTGAGAGAATTAGAGTTGAATCCAAAAGTTAGATTGACTTTCAGAACGAAAGCCCATTCTGGCATATGTCTACAGAGAGGTTGCCAAGGATTTCTCGTTTTCTTCTTGATGCAAGTAGAGGTTAAGGAAGTGATAGGAGAAATCCCAGTTGTTAAGGAGTTTTCGGAAGTGTTTCTGACAGAGGTTATAAGACTACCTCTAGATAGAGAAGTTGAATTCATGATTGATATAATACCTGGAGCAAGACTAATTTCTAAGGCTCCTTACAGAATAGCCCCGAATGAAATGGCAGAACTAAAGAAGCATATAGAGGAATTACTCCAAAAAGGTTTCATCAGACCAAGCATTTTACTATGGTGTGATCCAGTGCTATTTAGTCAAGAAGAAAGACGGTAGTCTAAGATTAGGCATGGACTACAAGGAGTTGAATAAAGTCACAGTTAAGAACAAGTATCCGCTCCCTAGAATAGATGATTTGTTAGACCAACTAGTTGGTGCCAGTATGTTCTCTAAGATTGATCTAAGATCTAGCTACCACCAACTCAGGATTAAGCTTGATGATGTCCCTAAGACTGTGTTTAGAACTTGCTATGGGCACTATGAGTTCTTAGTGATGCCGTTCAGATTGACCAATGCACCTACGATATTTATGGACTACATGAACTGGATCTTTCGCCCTTACTTAGATCAGTTCATGGTGGTGTTCATTGATGACATCCTGGTGTACTCCAAGTCTCCTGAAGAGTATGAGATGCACTTGAGAATTATCCTAAATACCCTAAAAGAGAAATAGCTTGTGGCTAAACTTAGCAAGTGTGAGTTTTGGCTATAGGAAGTTTGATTTCTAAGCCATGTGATTTCCCAAGAGGGAGTGGCTGTCGACCTCAGTAAGATTGAGGCAGTACTCAACTGGGAGAGACCCAAGATGGTGACTGAGATCAGAAGTTTCCTTAGACTAGCAGGGTATTATAAAAGATTCATTAAGGACTTCTCTCGAATTGCTCTTCCACTGACCAAGTTAATAAGGAAGAACTAGCTGTTCTTATGGGACGAGAAGAGTAAGGCTAGTTTTCAGGAGCTGAAGAGGAAGCTCACTTCTATTTCGATACTTGTACTCCCTGATCCTTCCTAACCCTATGTGGTTTATACAGATGCTAGCAAGCAGGGACAAGGATGAGTGCTTATGTAGCAAGAGCGAGTAGTAGCCTATGCCTCATGCCAGTTGAAATCTCATAAGGAGAATTACCCGACCCATGACCTGGAATTGGTAGCGATAGTTTATGCGTTAAAGATATGGAGACATTACCTGTATGGAGCAACAATAGAATTGTTTTGCAACCACAAGAGCCTCAAGTACCTCCATAATCAGAAAGAGTTGAATATGAGACAGCAAAGATGGATAGATTTGCTTAAGGATTATGATTTCCAGATCAAGTACCATCCTGGCAAAGCGAATGTGGTTGCGGATGCCTTGAGTAGGAAGGCAGTGCAAGTAGCATCACTAATGATCAAGGAGTAGAAGTTGGTAGAGGATTTTAGAGATTGGGGTCCTCTATATCAGATACGCCTGGTAGAGGAAAGTGGAGATAGAACATAGTTTACAGCTCTTCGAGAATCAAATTAGGAAAATGCAGTCATAAGATTGGCTAGCAGAAATTTTTAAAGGAAAGTTGCCTAGGGGCGAGACTAAGAACTTTGAAATTTTGAGGAGGGGTTATTGAAGTTTAAAGGAAGAACTTACGTGCCCCAAGTAGTAGACCTTAGAGAAAAGATACTGTCAGAAGCCTATAAGAGCAAGTATACCCTTCATCCAGGAATGACAAAGATGTACCATGATGTCTAATAAATCTTGATTTATATTGATTTTTTATATCTTATTTGGGATTTTTATCAATTAAATTGGGCTTAATTGCATTTATTATGATTAATTTGGATTAATTGTGATTGAATGAAAATATTACTAAAAAGAGCAAAAAATCATATTTTTATGATTTAGTTTAACCGATTGATTTTTTTGAAAAAAAATATGATATCATATTATCTTAGATTTTGTTATAGAAAATTTGGAAGATATTGTAAGGTTTGAATCTAGGGTTGCATCATCATCGGATTCTGGAGGGAGAAAAGGACGGAACAGTAGCGGCAAGGCTTGAGAATAATAACCTTTGTGTATATATATGTGTGTGTGTGACCGCAGGAGGGAGGAGGCGACACACCCATCCAATCTTCATTCACCCACCTTCAAACCCACAGATTTCATTCACGCACGCCACCTCCACTCTTCCATTCACACGCACCCCCACAATCATCATCAATCTCACCGTCCTCTATCTTCCACCAACATCATTTTCAATCATCGCCAACCATCATCATTCTCGGCTTTCTTCATCAATGCTGAAACAGGGGAGGCAGCAAGTAGCGACCTTCACTGTTTGAGTAACCGCCGGCAAGCTCTGTTCTGCTTCTGTCATTGTCTTCGGCCAGATCATCAACGCCAGCTTCTTCTTCTTCCATGGCCGAATTGCACAGTGAACTAACGATGGGAGAAATTCAAATCATGTCCAGCTAATTTCATAAAGCTTCTTGGAGATGGAAGATTGGGTTTGAGCTTCAGAGTTAATTAGGGGAGTTTTTCTGTTTCAATTCTTTTAATTTAATTGAGTAATGGATTTTCTGAGTTAGAATTGATATTATTTAATTAAATTTTCTGAGATTATTAGTTGTAATTCTTAGTTTAGAATTGAATTTTTGTGATTGAGATTGGATTTTGCAATTTGAGATTTATATTTATATCCAATTTGGAGTTCTATATGGTTATGCTATTTTTTCATAGTTTGGATGAATGTTATAATTGTATGGTACTTATTGAATATCTCAAGTTGAGTGTTCTTTGCATAGAGACCCGAATTGCATTAATCTAATCCTAATTACACACTAATCGGTTTTCAAAGGTAATTTTAATTGGTAGTTGTAGCTAGAGTCTTAGGACATCTATTAATTGACATTGCTTGACTTAATCAATGATTAAGGTTTTGATTTGAATTAGTGAACAAAATAACTCCCAGATCATTTTGAGCAAGGATAACCCAATTTCCATTTTCCAAGAAGCATTATCTCATATCTCCTTAAAATCCAAAATTTTCATTTGCCACTTTTTAATTAATTTTCTTTCAATTTCAATTTCAAATTATCTTTTCAATTTTTTATATTAAAAAAAATCCAAAAAAAATATTTAGAATTGTTTTCAATTTATTTTACAAAGTAGTTTTTAAATTAAAAAAATCCCTTTTTAATAGCAATTTTGATTTTTGGTTAATTTAGGACCTAGTTAATTTTTGGCTCCAATAAGAGAACGACTTTGGTTTGCATCACTTGCTGCATTCTAAATTTAATTTAATTTGACCCAAGGCGACATTGAGGATCAAATTTTGGTGTGGCTACTGGGATATTGAAGTTTTTAAAGGAAAGTTGCCTAGGGGCGAGACTAAGAACTTTGAAATTTTTGAGGAGGGGTTATTGAAGTTTAAAGGAAGAACTTACGTGCCCCAAGTAGTAGACCTTAGAGAAAAGATACTGTCAGAAGCCTATAAGAGCAAGTATACCCTTCATCCAGGAATGACAAAGATGTACTATGATGTCAGAGAGTTTTTCTGGTGGCCTGGAATAAAGAAGGATATTACAGAGTATGTGGCAAAGTGTCTCACTTGCTAGAAGGCAAAAATAGAACATTAGAAGCTGTAGGAAAGTTGCGAGCCTTGGATATCCCTGAGTAGAAATGGGACAGTATATCCATAGATTTCATAGTGGGGTTACCGATGATAGCAGCTAAACATGATACGATATGGGTTATAGTGGATCGTCTGACTAAGTCCACACACTTTCTCGCTATGAATGTCAAAGATTCTCCAGAAAAGTTAGCAAGACTTTATATCAAGAAGATTGTTAGGCTGCATGGTGTCCCAAGTAGTATTGTTTTGGACCGAGATCCAAGATTTACTTCTAAGTTTTGGATGTCCTTACAGAAAGAAATGGACACTACTCTTAGATTCAGCACAACCTACCATCCCCAGATAGATGGGCAGACGAAACGAACGATTCAAATGTTGGAAGATATGCTACGTGCTTGCGTTTTGGATTTCGGTGGTAATTGGGATACATACTTGCCGTTAGCCAAATTCGTCTATAATAACAGTTTCCATTCAAGCATTTGAATGGCATCGTACGAAGGACTCTATGGGAGGAAATGCAGATCTCCCTTGTGTTGGACAGAGCTAAGTGAAAGAAGCATCCTTGGTCCGGATATAGTGGATCAGACTTCCTGACAGATTAAAACTATTCAGTAAAGACTTCTAATGGCTCAGAGTAGATAGAAGAGTTATGTAGATACGAGAAGGAGACTATTATAGTTTGACGTTAGTGATCACATTTTTCTCAGAGTGTCTCCAACAACAGGAGTTGGTCGATCCCTGAAGACCAAGAAGCTAAGTCCGAAGTATGTTTGACCGTTTCATATTTTGTCTAAAGCTAGACCAGTGGCGTACAAGTTGGCCCTTCCCCCAAACTTAAGTCAAATTCATGATGTCTTCCATGTCTCCCAACTGAAGAAGTATAATCCAAACCCGACACATGTCATAAGTTATGATGAAATTGTACTCCAAGACAATCTGTCTTTGAAGGTTAGACCAGAGCGAATCATTGATTAAAAGATCAAGTAGCTGAGGAACAAGCAGATTTTGCTGGTCAAAGTAGTCTAGAGAGGTCTGTCCTCCAAGGAAGCAACATGGAAGATAGAGACTGACATGAGGGAAAAGTACCCTGAACTTTTCCATTAAAGTATGCTTTAAATTTCGAGGATGAAATTTATTTAGGGGGAGAAATGTCACATTCGGTAATAGGGTAATTAGAAATAAGAAATATTCCTAAATAATTAAGGGTAAAAAATGATAATAAAAAATAGAAGAATTTTGGTGAAAAATAATTATTATGATTTTCCAAGCCAATTTTGAAAGTTTGACTAATTAAGGAAAATTGGTCGAAAATAATTATGAAAAAATATTTTCAAGTCTTAGAAAATTAAGAAAAAAATAAGGATAATATCCATTGAGAATTATATGAGATTATATAATTCATTTTATGACCAAATTACCCTTAGAGAAATTACAAAGGAATTTAGGGGTAATTTAGGCCAATTTAAGGGATTTTATTTGGAAAATTCTAAATAAATATTTTTAAGGAGAATAAAATTCCAAGAAAATTCCTATGATACCCCAAGAAATTATAAGAGATTATGGAATTAAAGGAAGACCCTCAAGTATCCAATATTTTTTCTAATTCCTTTGAAAAGTGAAAAAATCAATAAGGAGAAGGAAATTAGTTTTCCTTTTTATTTAATTATTGGGAATTTAATTTTGAGACAAAGAGGGCATTTTGAAAAGATAAAAATGAGGAGAATTAACCACAGATCTGACAAAAAATAATTATAAAGGCCAGAGTACTGTAATTACAGAAAAGAAATTAAACCCAGAGTCAAAATGCATCGATGAAGCAAAGACTAGAGTCTTGCAATTCAAATGGCTCACATTTGGCCATGTGTCAAGCCCCTAATGGAGAGAATTTTGAATTTTAGTAATTAATTTCAATTGGATTTAGATAACTAAGAAAGAGAATATAAGATTAAAGGGGGTAATGACACTTGGATTTTCATTTACGATGGTGGTTGGGATATTTTGATCATTAAAGAGCTCTTCCTCTGTCACTTCCCAAGAATTTTCACCTAGTTATAAGGAATCAAAAATTTGGGATGAGGGTCAATATAGGAACTAGACAGGAAAATGAAATAACTTTTGATGAGAAACCCCGATAAAGTTCAGGTTGGCATTTCCGTAATTATCGTTCTAGGAAGGGCAAAATAGGAAAATTTGGAAAAAATTTTAGAAAATTCCCGAAAAATGGGAAAAGTATGGAGTAGAGGTTTTGAAAATTCGGTTGAGGCCCAAAAGGTAGAATTTTGGTGAAAATGATTTATTACGGAATTTCCCATAAACGAAGGTTTTTCGGGAAAATATTGAAAAATTGAAAGAAAATAATTATTTTAATTAGTTAGAGGCCTCAATAAATATTGATCCCTTCTATTGTGCAACCACCTATGATTGATTTGAAACCCCTGCCACCTACTCTAAAATATGCTTTCATTTAGTCTAATGAACAATTACCTGTTATTATTGCTAACTCGCTGTCTGGGAGTGAGGATGAGAGATTCTTATCTATTTTAAGGGAGCATAGGAGGGCAATAGGGTGGACTTTAGCTGATATTCTTGGAATTAGTCCAGTTATTTGCACACACAGGATTCTCCTTAGTGAGGGATCAAAACCAGTAAGGCAGCCCCAAAGGCGAGTGAACCCTCTCATACTTGATGTAGTTAAAAAGGAGATTACTAAGCTCTTGAGTGCAGGGATTATCTATCCTATTTTTGATAGTGTATGGGTCTGTCCAATACACGTAGTACCCAAAAAGAGTAGGGTAACAGTGGTTAAGAATGAATGGGATGAGCTTATCCCTACAAGGGTGCAAAATTCATGGCATGTGTGCATAGACTATAGAAAACTTAATGATGCCACACGAAAAGATCACTTCCCTATTCCTTTCATAGATCAAATGTTGGAGAGGCTTGCTAGCAAGTCACATTATTATTTTCTAGATGGGTTTTTAGGTTATTTTTAGGTTCCTATAGCTCCCGAGGGTCAGGACAAAACCACTTTTACATGCCCTTTCGGTACCTACACTTATCGTTGGATGCCATTTAGGTTATGTAACGCTCCGAGCACCTTTCAAAGGTGTATGATGGCGATTTTTAGTGACCTCCTTGAGAAAAACATGGAAGTCTTCATGGATAACTTCACAGTCTATGGGGAGAGCTTTGATCAGTGCCTGAATAGCCTAAAACAGGCTCTCACTACCAGAAAAAAGGCTTTTCACGGCGGTTTTGAAAGCGAAGTTAATAAAGGTGACGTTGAAAGGTAAAGAAAATATGGCAGTTTCAAACCGCCGTGGAAAAGTGATTTTCCACGGCGGTTAAACAAAAAACCGCAGTTGAAATTTAACTTTCAATGGCGGTTTTTTGTTTTAACCGCCGTGGAAAATACTTTTAACGGCGGTTATCCGTTAAAAATATTTTTTTTTTAAAATTCTACCGGATTTTCATTTTTACCACTCTGTAGTTTATAGTTCCAAATAAATATAAGCAGTGCAGAATACACAGAACAAGATCAATTAGCTAGTTAATATATACAGCATTGAAATTTCTTTTACACAATGCGAAAATAGGGAAACCGGCCAATAGAACTAAGGGGTTAAGACCAAAGAACACATATTGGCTAGGACCAGCAATTCTGAAATAGAAGTAACTACTTCTCTGTACAATAGAAATCATGAACATGTATATATAAGAGGGAGCCAAGAGAAAACATCTAACAATGAATTTTTTGAGAAATGACCTAACTATTTGAAAGCTAAATTTCAATAGTTTGTACCAATATTGTTGACAAAGTGTCCCTCATCAAGTTGATGTCATCCATGAGATATGGCGCAGTATTTTGAAATATCTATTAATCAAAAATAACATAGTAAACTTAGTCAAAAATGTGAAATGAATTAAAGAACATCATGCAACGTAACTCATCTTTACCTCGTCTAATTTCTCAGTCGTTCCTGTCTCAATTATGTCATTCATGTAGCGGATGACATAATATCCACATTCAACATGTCCTTGTTGACAATGGTACTAAAAAAATAAGATATAAAATTGAATATTAGACATTATTGATTATAAACATTAACTTTGATTCATCCAAAAATGTTTAAAAGTTAGTTCAAAACAACATATACCTTTAGAAGAATCCATCTTGGTGCTTGTCTATTTTGTTTAATCATCACAACATTAAAACTATGAAAAGCCCTATCAATAGTATAAAAGAAAATGATATTAGAGCATGTTTTTATAAACTTCACAAGTAATAAATATATAAACATAAACTAACGTGACGATGACATCTTTGGTTTCTTCAGATGGACTTCCACAGAGTGAATCGAACCAGTAAACTTTGTTATCAAAGGAGGCACAAACAATTAGAGTCCAATGATAACTGCAAAAGACAAACCATGTTAATTATAACCCAACACATACAACTTGTATATCTCAAATACAATAATACACTTACCTTTCCACGTAAGGTGCAAAATATATTGGCTTTCTGGTCTGAGTCATTGTGGTCATAATGTAGATTGACCATACTTCCACAGTATTAAATTCTTTCTGCACCCTTTGAGGACACATAAAGCCATATGTTCCTTGAAGTCCTCTGTTTTGACAGATTTGATTAAAGTGCCTGTTGTTCAAATAAAAAATATTAGGACATGCATGAAGTATAATATGTAATAAGAAAATGATATTGTAACTTACAAAATAGCGAGCTGCATGAAGACTATATCAAGCTCCTCAAAGTTGAGGAACTGAACGAGGTCCCTCTTGTCAATGGTGAAGTCGTATGTTATATTTGAACCCATAATCCCCAATGGCATCTTGAAAGTCACATGCTTATCTATGTTTGGCACCATGGAATGAAGAACCTCCAAACTGGAATACATAAGCGCAACATCACCAGGAAGAGGCAAGAGTACAGGATCTGATGATGCGCTCGTGTGGCCTTCTTCACTACCGCCTTCTTCACCATTGGCTTTGCAATAAGTCTCTTTGGCCACCAAATGAAATGTCCTTTAGCTTGGGCCAAGAGTCGAACCTCATCAGTAGGATTGGGCACTGGTGTACCCCCTGACCATAAACAATTCTCTTCACTATCACCCTTGCTTGATTGCTCAGAATTTTGCTGCCGTGAATCGTTGTGCCCATGAATGCTCGACCACTAGCAACATGAAGAGGTGAATTTTCATAATCCACATAGAGAGAACATAGCATCCCATTGTCTTTGACAGGGTCAGAGCTAGGGTCAGGGTCAGACACTGTCAGTTGCTGTGTCTGATTATTACTGCCCTTTCTGCTTTTTATCACAGGTGAACCCTGAAACATAATATGAAATTAGTTAAGGAACATTAAATAAGTTTAAATGTATCAAATAAATCTTTAGAAGATTTAAAAAGATGTGTGATTATTACCTGGGAAGGTTCAGATACTTGGGGCATCTGGAATCCGCTAGTACCCATCATCATTAGAGTCTGTTGAAACTTGTCATCGAATTCGTCACGTATCTTTTGCATCTCTGCCATATGTTGTTGACTTAGTTTAGCTTGAACTCTCTCTATTTCTTCCTGTAGTTGTTGGTCAAGCTCCTCTTTAGATACAATGTTGGCAGAGGATGATCTAGTGCTTCTTCGTGAAGCAGAGCCAAAAAATTCTTTAATACCAATGCCTTTAGGGGTCCCTCTGACTCTGCCGGGATGGTCAGCCTTTCTAATAGCAGTGGCCAAGATATCCATCCGCCCTTGAGGGATGAATGTACCTTGAGATAATTGCTCCTCAAGTGTATCCTGTATCATTAAAGCAACAAATTCAATTTAAGATAATTGAAAAAAAACAATTAATGAAGCATAATTCTTAAATATTACTTACAATCCTCTCAACAACAGCAGCAGACTGTGGAGTAATGTATTGACCCTTTTTAATCCTCGCCGCCTTCCATTTTTCTTGGCGAGAAGGACGCTCAATGGGTGGAATGTCGCCAGTAGGATCTGAAGTAGCAACCATCTGTGCATTCTTCATCCATTCCTCCATCATACTTCTTTCCAACCCACTATACCCTGCACGAGACATGGTATGTGGGTATACATTCTGCTCAGATATTTGTTTGTTCTTCTGACTCAATACCTATGACAATGAAACAAATTCGACAAAGTTAGTTTAGTTAAATAAAATATGACCTGATTAAAAATTAAGTTTGAAGAAACCAAACCTGAAATGCAGAGTCTTCACGTTGCTTCACAAAACTCTCCCATGCCTCGTCACTAATAAATGAATATCGTTCCTTAGGATGCTCACCCTTTCTTTTTTCACAAATATAATGTTTTGTAAGTGTGGCCTTAAAATCCCTCCACCGTTCATCAAGTTGCTTAAACAGACGGTCTCTCATTTGCTCAGTGGCAGGAATATCAAATGTCAGCTGCAATACAATAATAGCATAGAGTTATAAAGTAAATAAGCAACTATAATTGAAACAAGTAGAGAAAACAATGCACAATATACCAATATATCCTCCCAAATGTTTTTCTATAAATCTTTGTCCACCTTCTTCCAACTAGGAATGTCAATGCCAATCTTACTGCGTGCGACATAACCTACATGACTAGTAAATTGAGCCCCAGCCTTTCCTATAGGCTTCAGATCATCAGCAAACTCCACTGTAATCCTCATAGGCTATGTGCTCTCATCACGTAAAGCTAAATGCCTCATACGGGTTGGCCCTCTACCCTTTCTCCGGCTAGTAAAAGAGCTATCGTCACCAGAACCCTGTTGACCGGATCTGTCCATTTCCTGTTTAAAGAACAACGAATTAATAAATGTAAGAATAAGAAATATCAAGTTAATATAAAACATTATATTATTAAGTATATTTAGCAAAAAAAAATATCAAATAATTCATTTAAGCCTTACAACGATTATCCTCCTAAATTCCTTCATAATGATCATCTCTAACAGCATAGTCATCATCTACCAAATCTAATTCAAATGTTTTAGGTCGAGTAGCTGTGAAAGGTGGGGTTTCATCAAGATTAAGCTCTAAGTCACCATCATCTCCACCAACTCCTTGCCTTTTACTTGAAGCACGATAGACAATTTCTTTTCTGCTAGATTGGGAACGAAGAACACTTGTTTTGCTTGACTTGCCAAAATAAATGACTCATCTCTATATCCAAACCTCTCAAGATCGACTGAAACAAATCCAAATTCTTCATCCACTTGCATAGTATTACTATTAACCCACTTACATTTGAAGACGGGAACTTTAGACTTGGTATAACTAACCTCCCATATCTTTTCTATTATTCCATAATAGGACATTGCCGCCAACATTGGGTTTCTGTCTTTAGAACTAGCAAAATGCATGGCTTCCGCTACTACCATCACCCCACTATTCTGCATAGTACTCTTATCGTCTTGGGTTTTTGTGTAAAAAGAATAACTATTTATATCATATCCACCCCAACACAAAACCTCAAAAGAAGGCCCTGCAGCTAGCCTCTGTATTGTCTCAGAAAGATTGCCATCTTTTAACACTTCTCGCTTAAACCACTTTGTAAATGACTTACTATGTTCATTAGCTAGTTGCATATCACTCTTGGATTCAAGTTCCTCAGCATATTCTTGTGAGCATTCAAGTAAGGCAAAACTTCATCTGTGTTGTTTAAAATGTATAGATATGCTTGCATTACAACTTCTCTTAACATAGACCTCACTATGACACCCCGTGTTCCCTTGCTTCTTCTCCCCTGATCATGTCGAGATTGAGGAAGACCAACTGCCTTTACCCTATCAAGATATGTGTTACAAAACTCAACTACCTCCTCAGCTACATATCTCTCAACAATTGATGCCTCAGGCCAATAAGGATTCTTAGAGTACCCTTTTAGGATTTTCATGTATCTCTCAAAAGGGTACATCCATCTTAAACACATAGGGCCACAAAGTTTTATCTCTTGCACAAGATGAGCTATCAAGTGGACCATAATATCAAAAAATGATGGAGGAAAATGCATTTCTAATTGAGAGAGGATCACATAACCTTCATTTTCTAATTCATCCAACTCAGCAGGATCAATGACTTTGCTGCAAATGGCACTAAAAAACATACGAAGTCTTGTAATAGTATTTCTCACATCGGTTTTCATAATGTCTCGAATAGCAAGTGGAAGTAATTGTTGCATCAACACATGACACTCATGAGACTATATTCCTGTTATCTTCAAATCTTGCATTGAAACAAGTTTGCTTAAATTAGAAGAATAACCTTGTGGCACCTTAATACTATTGACAAAACCACAGAAACTTCTTTTCTCTTCTTTTGATAATGTGTGCGCAGCTGATGTAAATAAGCCCTCTTACCATCTCTTTCTTATGGGTGAAGGACATTTCTTATTCCAATTTTGACTAAGTCTCGTCTTATATTGATTCCATCTTTAGTCTTTCCACTTATATGTAAAAGTGTACCAACAAGGCTCTCACATACATTCTTCTCCACATGCATCACATCTAGACTATGCCTCACATCAAGACTTTGCCAATATGGAAGATCAAAAAGGATAGATCTTTTTTTTCATATATTCCTCTCACCGGCAGTCTTCTTCTTCTTCTTACCGAAGACCACATTAATTCCCTCTACCTGCTGATAAACTTCTTCTCTAGTTAATGGTCTTGGAGCCATTTCATATTCTTGTGAGCCATTAAATGCCTTTTTCAATCTACGGTAAGGGTGATACCGACTAAGAAACCTTCTGTGACCAAGGTATACTATCTTCCTGTCATATTTAAACTGCATATAGTGGGTGCCTTCTTCGCATATTGGGCATGCTTTATGCCCCTTAACACTGTATCTCGACAAATTTTCATATGCTGGAAAGTCATTTATCGTGGTGAAGATCATGGCACGTAAATTGAAGGTCTCTCGTTTATATGCATCAAACACATCAACACCTTCCTCCGATAATTTCTTCAGATCCTCAATCAAAGGTGCCAAATACACATCGATATCGTTTCCCGGTTGTTTTGGCCCCGAGACCATCAAAGATAGCATGATATACTTTCTTTTCATACATAACCAAGGAGGCAAGTTGTAAATTACGAGGAGCACTGGCCAAGCACTGTGTGTGCTACTAAGATTACCATATGGGTTAATTCCGTCCGTACAAAGTCCTAGCCGAAGATTTCTTGGCTCGCCACCAAATTGAGGAAATTTTTGATCTATTGTTTTCCATTGAGGAGAATCTGCCAAGTAACGAAGCTTTCCATCACATATTTTCTCATCGAAATGCCATCTCAAGTTCTTTACATCTGTGGCATTAGCAAATAGACACTTAAATCGTGGTATTATTGGAAGATACCACAGAACCTTCAAAGGAGAACCTTTGGTCATCTCATTATAATCACCATCATCTTTCTTCATTTTGTATCTTGAAGTCCCATATTTAGGGCACTTATTCAACCCTTCATAATCATTTCTAAATAATATGCAGTCATTAGGACACGCATGTATCTTCTCATATTCCAAACCCATCGGACACAAAATCTTTTTTCCTATACATTCATTTAGGAAGTGAATTCCCTTTGGGAAGAATATCACTCAGCAATTCAAGCAATTCTGTAAAACTAGCATCGGTCCAACCATTTCTTGCCTTCAAATTCATCAGTTTCAATACAATTGTCAACCTTGTGTAATCATCTTTTCACCCCGGGTATAAAGGTGTCTCTGCATCACTACACAAAGTTTCAAAGGTGGAAGCGAACTGTGTAGAGAATTCAAACCTTATATCACAAAACATATCCAAAATTATATTACCAAAGTCTTCATTCACAACTTTCTCATTTACAGATAGTGTAGTCTTTCTAATTTCTCCATGCCATATCCAATTTGTATACCTCAAATTTTATCCCATCACAGATTAGATGCTCTTTTATCTCAAAAATACTCCGTCGACTATTGTTTAAACATTTAACACAAGGATAATAGTACAATCCATCTCTTTTATTAGGGGCATTTCTCTGAGCAAACTCAAGAAACTTTTCAACCCCATCCTCATATTCCTTGCTAATTCTCTTAGCTTTCATCCAACTACGATCCATTGTTCTACAGATTATTTAAACAACACTTTACTATCAATCAAAATTCATAACGAAGAAAAAAACACAAAATAACAAACAGATTATTTATTACTAAATTCTTATATTTATTACCAAAAAATTACCAAAAATTCGAAATAAATATCAAAAAATTATAAAAAAATTTAAAAATTTCACAACTAATCAACTCCAAACATTTAAACATGTTTCTAATACAGTATATAAGAAGGAATTAAGGTTTTCTTACATCCAATGCCCACCAATCAACGGTTCAACCACATAAAAAATGCAAAATGAACAATACAAGCCAACCACAATGTAAAACTAACAAACCCATTTCAAATATAGCAGATTTTCATGGCCAAAACATTCAACAAACCAAGAAAAATTGAAAAGAATGAAAAAAGAGGATACTCATAGAGTAGAGAAGATTCAAATGCGAAATGAGGGGTGTTCGAACGGTGGCGGACGACGGCAAGGCACCACAAGCTTAATGGAGGAGTTTAAACAGTGGGATAGTGGGGGGAATGGTCGGTAATGGCAGTTTTTAGGTGGTGGGCAGAGGGGGACCACAGTCAAGAAAGAATGATGTAAAATGAGGGGCGTTCGAACGACGGTAGACGACGGCAAGGCACCATAAGCTTAATGGAGGAGTTTAAACGGTGGGGTAGTGGCGTGAATGACCGGTAATGGTAGCTTTTCGGTGGTGGGACAGAGGGGGACCACGGCACACTGATGAAACGAGAAAGAAAATGACGGACCATGAAGGGGCATAGGGCTAAAGGACGTACTTTCCACGGTGGTTTTCTTAAAAACTGCTGTGGAAAATAACATCCAATTCAACTTATTTACAAAAATGCCATCGCCTTTTTTTCCACATCATTTTCTGCTTAACCACCATTATTTTGTGACATTAAAAGTCTTTTTTTCTAGTAGTGTCTTGAGAGGTGCATAGATAAGAAGTTGGTCTTAAATTTTGAGAAATGTCATTTTATGGTGGATAGTGGGATAGATTAAGGGCACCTAATCTCCCAAAAAGGGATTGAGGTTGATAAGGCTAAGATTGAAGTTATATCCTCACTTCCTTATCCCATCTGTCTTAAAGATTTGAGATCCTTCTTAAGGCATGCAGGGTTTTACCGACAATTTATTAAAGATTTTAGTAAAGTTACCCTACTCCTTTCTACTTTGTTGAAAAAAGATGTGGAATTTAACTTTGATGACAATTGTAGACATGCTTTTGATATTCTTAAGTCTATGCTTGTTTCACCTGCAATCTTAACTACACCTAACTAGGATTTACACTTTGAGCTATCATGTGATGCTTCTAATTTTGCAGTAGGTGTCATGCTTGGTCAGAGGGAGGAGAAGCAGTCAAGAGTCAATGCCTATACGTCTAGAACACTTGATCCAGCTCAAGTCAACTACACCACTACCGAGAAGGAGATGTTTGCTATTGTGTTTGCCTTAGATAAGTTTAGGCAATATCTAATCAATTCTCGAGTGGTTGTGTTTACAGATCATGTGGCTGTTCGCTATCTATTCAAGAAGCCACAACACAAGCCAAGATTGATAAGGTGGGTTTTACTTCTATAAGAGTTCGATATTGAGATAAAAGATTGAGTCGAGGCAGTGAATCAAGTAGCCGATCACTTAAGTAGGCTACCGGAGGACACAAGGGGAGTAGACCCTTCTGAACTCACTTGGATTCTTTTCCTGATTCCACTTTATATGCTGTGGTTGTTAAAGAACCTTGATATGCTGATATTGTCAATTATCTCATGTCTGGACTCACCCCTCCTTTTATGTCTAGATTTTAGGCACAGAAGCTTCGAAGTGAGTCCCGACACTACATATGGGATGCACCACATCTGTGGAGAATGTGTAGTGATCAGGTTGTTAGGAAGTGTGTGCCAAATGAAGATTTCGAGCCCATCATTTCAGCTTGCCATTCCATGGTTTGTGGGGGTCATTTTAGTGCAAGGAGAACATCTAGGAAAATCTTAGATTCTGGATTTTATTGGCCATCCCTTTTTAAAGACTTTTTTGCATTTTGTTGGTCCTGTGACAAATATCAACGTTTTGGAGGGTTAGGAAAAAAGCATGAGATGCCCCAACAGCCTTTATTATTTTGTGAAATTTTTTATGTTTGGGACATTGATTTTATGGGACCCTTTCCTTCATCCCTTGGTTTTGTATATATTTTGTTAGTTGTAGATTATGTGTCTAAATGGATTGAAGCGATACCTTCTAGAAAAGATGATGCCCAATCTATTTCAAAATTTCTTAAATCAAACATTTTCTGTAGGTATGGGATCCCCAAGGCTGTAGTGAGTGATAGGGGTACACATTTTTGTAATAGAATTGTAGATAATCTATTTTCAAAATTTGGTGTCACTCATAAAGTCTCCACTGCCTACCACCCCCAAACTAATGGTGAAGCTGAAATTTCTAATAGAGAGGTAAAGCACATACTGGAGAAGATGGTAAGGCCTTCTAAAAAAAGACTAGAGTTTACGTTTGGAAGAAGCATTATGGGCTTATCGGACGGCTTACTTATCACCTATTGGCATGTCCCCCTACCAGTTGGTTTTTGGGAAAGCTTATCATTTACTAGTGGAGCTCGAGCACAAGGCTCATTAGGCAGTTAAGCAATGTAACATGAATATAGAGTCTACCAGAAAGTAAAGGAAGTTACAACTACAAGAGTTGGAGGAGCTTAGACTTGAAGCTTATGAAAACTCTAGATTCTACCAGGAGAAAACAAAGTTCATGCATGATCAGGGAATCCTACGGAAACACTTCAAAGAGGGTGACGAGTATTGTTGTATAAGGCCCGGTTCACTTTCAAGCAAGGCAAATTCAACACCAGGTGGAACGAGCCCTACACGGTCACAAGAGTGCACAATTTTGGCATGGTTGAGCTTTTGCACGAAGAGACTGGAGCTAGACTAAAAGTCAATGGCCATCTATTGGAGCTCTACCATGAGAATCAAAAGCCTTCTTAATTCTTAGGTTGTTTCTTTCCTTCACTCATTTACTTACCTTTGCCCTATTATTGCTCGTGATATGTTCTGTGTTTTGGTATGCTGATTGAGTGTTGGGAAGAAACCACCTCAGTAGTATAGTTTTAGTGCAGTTAGTTATTTTCCTGTTTAATAAGATTCCCTTCTTGATTTTGAATATCTGCCTTTTCTCGTTGTGTGCTTAATTGCCATAGTGTAGCAAATTGCTGCATTATCTGTCTTTGATTAATAGAGAAAGTTTGCTACTCAATTTTGTGTGTTGTGCTACCTTATCTTGTGTTAATTGAGCACCTTTTGATCTTATTTTGTTTACCTAAAAAGTTTCTAAAGTATCCAGCTGCTCCTTGTGTTTTTGTGTTGTGTTCCTCTGTTTCTTAGTTGTTTCTGTTCGTTTTTGGGCATTTTTGGCTACTTTCACTGCGGCTAACTCTTGCCTTCGCCGCAGTGAAGTTGCTTAGGTTTTCATCTGTTGCTCTCGGTGAACTTTCGCCACGGCGAACTCCTTCTTTCGTCACCTTGAAGCTCACTCAGTTCTGTGTCTTGCTCTCGGGATACTTTCGTCGCGGCGAAGATCCTTCTCTCACCCTTTTTCCTCGTTTCGGGAAGGTTTCGCCGTGACGAACCTTACCTTCACCGTGGCGAACTCCTGGTTTCTACGTGTAACATTTTCTTTAAATCTGATTTTTCAGTGTCTATTTACCTCTTTGCCCCTTGTAACTGCCTACCCATTCAATTCTCTTAACTCCATTTTAGTCTTCTTACCTCCCCTCAACCTTTAACTCCCCCTTTCATTCAAACCTGCCCTATACCATACCCTTCAGTTACATTTTTGCTAAAACTCTCCCCCTCCCTCAACATCGTCCGCCAGCTGGACTCCCCCACTTCCCCCTCTCCTCGCATACCTTCTTTTCCCTCCCTCTCTTGTATTGGAAATAATGTCCAAAATTCCTGAAAATTCCCAGAAAATCATGAAAAATAGAAAGGAGGGTACAGAATAATGTTTGAGGCTTAGAAGATGAATATAAGATTAAAAATAATTTATCAGGGAATTATTTGTAATTATTGGAATTTTTGGTTAATTAAGGAAAATTAGCCAATTTCCATTATTTAAAATATATAGAAGCCTCAAAAATTCAAGGAAAAATATGGATAAATTATGTGACATATTATCCTAATTTATAAAATTATTTCCCACCTTTGGATGTACAAAGGTTAGCTTAAAGAATATTTATTACTGAATTATTATCGGTAGAATAGTGATTTTTGACAGGATAAAATTTAGAAAATTATAGAGGGAGGTAAAACTTGAGAAAAATCAAGGATTACCCTTGGAATGAGGGGGATTTAATGAGGTGTTGAAATCGAAATTTTGTGACAGTAAATTGGACAGGATTGTTGGAAAATCGGACCGGAAATACACAAATAATCAGTGGATTGCACTGATTATTGGATGAGTCATTTTTTTTCCAATATTGAGAGCAATATTTCGGCCAAAATTAGAAGGGGAGGACAAAGTTGGAATTTTCCAAATTGTTCAAGGGCATAAAGGGAAATAAGAGACAAAACAATAAAATAATATTTTATTTCCACATGAAAATCACATGGTGATTAGGTGTCCATCCATGTGTCAACTTCTTATGGTGTGTGCCCTAAGATTTGTCCATGTGTAAAGTAGAAAAAAATGGACGGCCGAGATCGCATCTTTTTCCCGAAGGGCATTTTTGGCATTTTGAAATATCAAAGCCTATAAATACCCCCCTTCCATGAACAAATTCGGCCAAGGTGGTTTGCATGAGAGGGAATGTTGTGTTCTTGAGTTCTAGGAGAGAGAAAGGAAGAAAGAAGAGAGAGAAAGGGAGAAAGCAAGGTTAGACACCTCTAATCGCCGGTTAAGAGCTAATTAAGGTATGTTTATCTCCCTAAGTGTTAATTATTTTTAGTTAATTATTTATTTGAGGAAGATTAGGATTAATTACCTTGATTAATTATGGTTTAGTGATAGCTAAGATTAATCATGTTAATTGATTAAAGATTAGTAAGTAATTAAGGTTAGCTACCCTGATTAATTAGTGATTAGTTATGCTAATTGAAGGATGATTAATTATGGTTAATCATGTTGATTAAGGAATGATTAAAGCTTAATCATATTGATTAGAGAATGATTAATGATTAATCATGTTGATTAAGGATTGATTAAAGCTTAATCATATTGATTAGAGAATGATTAATGATTAATCATGTTGATTAAGGAATGATTAATGGTTAATCATGTTGATTAGAGAATGATTAATGGTTAATCATGTTGAGTAGAGAATGATTAAGGGTTAATCCATAAGGGATTAGTGATTTAATCTTAGAAGATTATGTTGTACTAATGACTATGTGACTTGAGGACCTTAATTAAATATTGGATTAAGGATTAAGGGTTAGTGATTAGCCAAGAAAGCATGATTAATCATGGATTAAGGAAGAATTCCAAGACCTTAATTGAGGATTAAGGCTTGGTCAAACCAAGGTCAAAGGTTTAAGAAAGGTATACAGAAATTATAAATTGAAAGGCACAAGGGTAGCATTATATTGAGAAAGAATGGTATACTGGATATGGAATTTACCATACCCTTACTGTATGGTTGATAGGCAATTTTCTGAAAACCTAGGAGGATCTCCATCAAGGAAACAAGGAGGAAACATTAAGCGTGGAACTGAGGTAGCGTGAACTGCAATTATTTTGTTGATCTGCATTTGGTGTTTCTGCTATGTGTGTTTATGTGCCATGAGAATGTTTATGTACAGATGATGTGAACTCCTTGCAATGTATGCCTTGGCTCTTGCATGATTGAGTTTTGACCAGAATGATTATATGCTCCATGATATGATGACATGGATACAGAATGGTTATGGCATGGCATAAAGACTAGAAATGTTATTTTACTGCATGTAGCATGACATCTTATGCATGTTGACTTGATGGTTGTATGTTCAATGCTACTGGGATTTCTATGAAATCTCATTCCTCCTATAACATGATATCCTAGGTGCCACTACTGCCAAGGAGAAGGGAAAGGAAATAATCATGGCTTGAGGAAGTTATGAATTATGTATTGTATTATACGGTTTTGAATCTTTCTCTTTCAAGCCATGTAAGCATACTCTGATCATGAACACATGATATGGTAACCTTTTTGAATGTATATTAATGATAGAGTAGCTTTATATGTGATTATGGTATGATTATAGTGAAAAACGAAATGCTGTTAGAATCAGTGAAAAAGGGGGATAAAAATTGTCTAGATTTGACCAAACTTTGACCAACGAAGACCCTGGTCAAATGGTTGACTTTTTCCCTGAAATTTGGCATGCAAATAGATCTTATTTTTCCCTTTAAAATGAGTGGTAAAGCGTCACAATCGGACCTCTGTGTAAGAAGTTATGCCTTTTCAAAGTTAGGAAAAAATCCTGGAAAATAGAAAAATGACCAAATGAACAGTACTTTTCGAAATTGAAAACGGATGCGTTTCTGATTAAAGTGGAACCTGAGGTCATTTTTCCTTGATAGATGATGTTAAGAGCTTCGACTGAGACTTGGAACGACCTTGTTTCGATTTTTCTAGAATTAGTTATGATTTTCCAAAGTTATGCCAAGTTTAAGGTTACAGTGAATAGTAATGCGGGAAAAGAAATTTTCAAATTCAGCTTTTTCAACCCGGTAACCTTAAATTGTGCTTCCGAATGTCTTAACTTGGCACAATATAAGGTCATAAACGTAAGGTGTTACACTTTTCCTTCCTTCAGTTTTTCTTCCTTCTTTCTTTTTCTGTTATCTCGTTGTTATTTAGTTGCTTGGGTTAGGTGTTTAGTTGGGTTATTTATTTTTTTCTATCCATTTTCAATTACGTAGCTCTTAGGCTATCTAATGATTCATTGTGCATTTTGTTTTTCAGTGCTTTCCTTACTCAATTTTGAAAGTTTTTAGTAAATTAAAAACCTATGAATCATTACATAGCTAATTGTTATTGCCTGAGTTGCTAATTTTGGTTATTTTGGGGTAGTTTTGTTATTGTTGGTTGGTTTTTGTTTAGTTGTTTTGTTTGTTGTGTTCAGAGTGTCACATCCAGTAATATGGCATTTAGGAATAGGGATATTTCTAAATATTTAAAGGACAAAAAGGACAAGAAAAAATAGAAGATTTATGGTGAAAAATAATTATTATGATTTTCCAAACCAATTATGGAAATTTGACTAATTAAGGAGGATTGGTCAAGAATAATTACGGAAAAATATTTCCAAGCCTCAGAAAATTAAGAAAAAATAAGGACAAGGTTCCTTGAGAATTATATGGGATTGTAAAATTAGTTTTATGACCAAATTACCCTTAGAGAAATTACAAAGGAATTTAAGGGCGATTTAAGCTAGTTTAAAGTCTTTTATTTGGAAAATTCCTATGATGTCCCAAGAAATTATAAGAGATTATGGAATTAAAAGAAGACCCTCAAGTATGCTAGATTTTACCCAGTTCCTCTGAAAAGTGGAAAAATCACTAAAGAGAAGGAAATTAGTTTTCCTTTTATTTTATTATTGGGAAATTAAATTTGAGACAAAGAGGGAAATTTGGAAAGATAAAAATGAGGAGAATAATTTATGGATCTGACAGAAAATAATTACAAAGGCCAGAGCACTGTAATTATGGAAAAGTTAAACCCGAAGTCAAAGTGCACTGATAAAGCAAGACTAGAGTCTTGCAATTCAAATGGTTCACATTTAGCCATGTGTCAAGCCCCTAATGGAGAGGATTTAAAGCTTTCCAAGTGTCAAGCCTCAAGTGGAGGAGAGTTTGACTTTTGGAAATTAATTACAATTGGAATTAAGTGATTAAGAGGGAAATTTCAAGAAGGAGTAGGCTTTTGACACTTGGCTTTTCATTAATGTTAGTAGGTGAGATATTTTGTGCACATTAAATGAGTAATTGAAAGAGAGCCTTTCTTATCGTTCGCTCAAAGGTTCTCACTCAAAAATTTATCCAAGCTATGAAGTAATGCAAACTCGGGTCGTTCTCTTTTGGGAGCCTTAGTTAGTTATCTAGGTTAGACTAAGTGTTATGCAGAAGCAATGAAAAAGGGGGGGTTTTTGGTTTTTTTAACATTTAATGAAACGCCAAGACTAAATGCAATTAAATCAAATCTAAGTTACTATGTTTTTGGATTTTTCTAAGATAGTAGTAATGTAGTGGAATTAATGATATGTAATCTCTTGAACATGGCTTTGAAGCAATCATAGTTCAAAATAATTTTGGGCGTAAAAATCACCAAGTTTTCTAAATGAAAAACCTTAAAGAACTCTTTAAGTCTAGGATCTTAATCAATGGCACCCATTTCATAAGATCCTATTAAGCTCACTTAGTGTGTGTATTAAGATTAATTAATGCACTTAGTTTAATGCAAGCCTAGATTAACTCAACAATCAAACAATATCATGCAAGAAAGAGAGTATCAAAAGAGTTGCATAGAAACATACATGTAACCACATATATTGAAGCTCAAATTCAACATTAACTAGTCCAATACACAAGATAATCATCCAGAACTGATTACAACCATAATCAAAACAGTTCAGCCCAAATTTACAAATCCTAAGACCTAGAAATTCATAAATAAAGAACTAGAACTTATGGATGAAGCTAATTCCCCTTTGAAGCTCCTGGAACTCATGCTTCTTCCACCACATTCAAGAGTTGAGAGGCTTAGCTCATCATAGCTCTTGAATCAGCTCCAACTAGAGATTGTTCTTCAGCCATGACAGTAGCAGATGGAAGAAATGGAAATGGGGATTAGGGTTTCTGAGGGAGAGATGAGAGAAGAGGATGAAAGAAACGTAGGTGGAGGCTGAATAATGAGAGTCTCCTCTCATCATACCAAAATAGGGTTTCTAACCCGAAATTTGCATGCATGGGTCGGTTTCTGGGGATGGGTAGGTCAAAATTTCCCGAAATGGTCAGGTCTGAGATTTGCTGATACGAGAGGTTCGCCGCGGTGAAGCATGTTAAAGAGCCTTGCTTCAACAGATGATTTTCGCCGTGGCGAAGTCAGATGTGTGCCACGGCGAACTTAGGCAGAAGATCCTTTCTTGCTTCTTGTGCCTTGAGTTCTTCAATTCTGGTCCCAATCTTTAGTGTCCTACAATAGAAAGCAACAAATTGAAGTATCAATTGTCCTAGAAATCAATTGAGTCCAATTAATAACCAATTATGACAATTTAATCCTCAAAATGACACTAACCTAAAGTAAGGACTCTTAATCTAAATTAAGCACAATTATCATTAAAAAGGGCCAGAAAATATCACAAAATCATGGATAATGAAATGAAAAGATAATAATATCTTGAGCTCAATCAAATTCCCCCATACTTAGACCTTTGTACTCCTGGACAAAGCTCAAGAATAATTCAAAGTGACACTAGCACAAAGAGAAACACTACCATGCTTAAAGATGAAAGCAAAGATTAGTAAGAGATTCTCACAGAGTTGACATCAGTAAACAAGGATATGCTAAGAAAATGAGCACAATGAATAGTTAACTCAAAAGATTGATCAAGAAAGATCTATCTCACGTATAAGTGTTTCACTCTTAACTCACTTGTTTTAGGGTTATTTCACTCCAAGTCTACTAAATCCAATTTCTACCATAGGCTTGTAATAATTCTACCTCTCCACCACAGGAAGCAAACTTTGTAAATCAAGAGGACTTTTAAGGTTTAGAACTTGAATGAAGGCCAAGTGAAACGAATGGGATGAGAATGAAAATGAAAATGAGAATGAGTACAAGCGTACAAATTATTAAGACAGAATTAATCTAAATACAAGCAAGGGAAGAAGCTACTTAGTTTTTATTCTATAATTTTTATATCTTTATCCTTTCTTTTCTTTTGTTTTTTTTTACTCTTTTTTTTTCAAATGAAGTAGCTTCTTCTTTTTTTTTCAATAAATTACAAGATAATTGCATGCATGTACTCAAAATGAAGGCTCAAAGGGGTTCACAAAGGTGAAATGATTGGGTTTGTGTTTGGGAAACGAGGGTTTGAAATCGAATGCCTCTATCATATTTACAAAAATTGATTCACTAAGCTTTGATTAAGAATTAAAACAAGTTCTAGAGAAATATGAAATAAGGAGATTCACTCAATTTAATAACTTTAGGCCCAAAGATCCTTCCAACAAGGGTAAAATCTCAATTAATCAATCTCAAGGGTTAACAACCATATAGTCATGATTTCAAAGCATATCATCATTTACTATCTGTCAAAAACATGAGAATAACTAGCCTAAGTTCATCCCTCATTTAAAAGCATGGACAATTTTCTAAAAGCACTAGTACAATTTGAACTTTTCTAATAATTTTAAAAAGGATGCAGGAGTATAAAGAATCTAAGCTAGGAAAAATTTCTGAAAACCAGTTGAAATTGCAAAGAATTAATTATTTGAATAATTTTTTTTTTGTTTTAAAGAAGGGTGATCGCCGCGGCGAACTGAGGCAGAGACGAAAGCTGTAGAAAGGGCTGGCCTTCGCCGCGGCGAAACATAAGTTGGCCGAGGTGAAAGTATCCCAAGAGAAAATTAACGTGAAAGAAAAGGGGGCTTCACCACGGCGAAGGGTAATGTTGCCGCGGCGAAGGGTGGCAGAAACGAAAAATCCTATGCAATTTCAACTCTTCAGCAACTAAACTTAAAATATTCACAATCCAACCACTTTATAAGTTCAAAAACACCTCACAATCAAATAGATGCATAGATGCAAGAGAAATATTTGCTAGAATCCACAATAGGTCCCTCCCCCACACTTAAACACAACATTGCCCTCAATGTGTGAACAAGTTGAATCAATGACAAGAAACATCAGAAACAAAGTATAGGGGTGAAAATAAAGCAATGATCATAACAAACCAATGAAAAAGCATCCATGCAAACAAGTTCAATGCTAACTGAGCACAATAAAAGTTCAGAAATATCCAGCCTCATAACAACAGAACCAGAACAAACGAAAACAACAGAAAACCACAAAAACAAAGAGACTAAAAACTAAAGCTGCTGCCCAGGATCATCTGCCCCGGATCCAGATGGTCCTGCACCGGATGTGCCTGCTCTGTCCATCCCCATACTGCACTGTGGCTCCTCCTCCTCAGCCGGTAAGGCAAAGTTCAACCGGTCTGCGATCAATATGGCAGCGGTATCGACGATCTCAGTCATACAAAGCATCACGATCCTTTTGTCGCTTAATCTCCCAGAGGAGTGTAAAGCATAACTGGTGAACTTCCTCAGACAGCTCGTCAATGTCATCTGCAAGTGTGTCTAAGGTGACTGGCTGGTGATAGACCTTGTCGCTAGGTAATCAAAGTTTTACTAGGGAAAATGCAGCAAGTGAGGCACTACCTAGGTCATTCTTCACAAGGAGCCTTAAGTTGTATTTCAATTCTTAACAATTCACTTTTAATTATCAAATTACCAAGATGAGAGCTTGAGTTCAGAAAAAGAGAAATAAAACAAGAAACAAATCTAATGAAAGGTAAATTGCAAATGAAGATTCAGATAAGAGATAGTAGTTCCCCTAGCAATTTATCCAACCTTCCTTGTTCAATCTTATAATTTGGAGTCTCTTAATGTCAATTAAATGGATAGATTCAGCTACTACTCAAATCTCTCTTAACATAGATCAGAAACAACTATCTTACTAGATTTATTGTTTTGATTCTATGAGAAGGAAAATCAATTGACAAGAACACTTGAGAAGCAAGTTGCAATTCTCTAAGAATGACCACAACTGTGAATCATCAATGTATTCAACCAAAATTCAGATTTACAGAACAACAGTCCAAGTAAAACGAATTAGATTTACAAATCAACAGAGAATCCTCTATTCAACTGAACTAAAGGACACAACTCACATCTGAATGTTCAATTAGATCTAAATTCCAAGAAACATAAATCTAATCACTCAACCTTTATTCTAATCACAATTGTTCAACTGAAACAAATGACTCTTAGAATAGAAGGTAGAAAATAGATCTGAAATGACTCCCTGTTCAGCTCCATGAACTCAGGTCAGCTTCATTGCTAGAAGAACTTGGAAATTCAGCTACTCATACTCTGGATTAGGGTAGAAACAGCAAGAATTGATGAAAGATCCATAGTTGATCGGTAGAAATTGATGAATTTGGATGAAAATGGAAGGAAGTAGTGAGAGAGGGCGGAGAGAGCAAGAAAATCGCGTCTGGAGGGAGAATGGGCAACTGAATATCTGATCTTCGGCTGAAGCGCGCGACTCTGCTTTTAAATCTGGAAATTTCGGTCATCCGCCGCGGCGCCTCCTTCAATCCGCCGCGGCGCCTATCCTGTACGGCATCGTTTTGATTAATGATCCTGAGCTTCATGAAAACCTCCATCCGCCGTGGCGCCTTAGTCCATCCGCCGCAACGCTTTTCACTGAGAGTACCATTACAAATCTGTCGCGACGCCTTCCCAAATCAGCCGTGGCGCCTCAGACAGAATGGCGAAAATGCTACTGAAACTTCCTGGAATTCATACCAAAGCAGGGATCAAAAGTACACACATATAAATCATATAAAAACATGTAAAACACTTGCAAAACCTCACAATTCCTCTCACCAACTCTTATGCACAATGGAAGCTAATTATGCCCAAAGTATGCAAATATAGATGGCAAAAGCATGAGTTTAGGGCTAGAAATATATGTAAATAATGAGACTTATCAACTCCCCCACACTTAGCTTTTGCACTCCTGGGCAAATCAAGTCTAAACTTATTGTGAAAGAGAAGGATGAGAGAAAGGAATAAGCAAGCTCAAAAGCTCAGGTTACAACTGCAACCAACAATGATTCTTCAACCAATATCCATCCATGGAACATTCTAATGCAAAGAAATCAAGCAATGATATGTAATTTAATCCAAGTGAATAAGATATAGAAGACCACACAAGGGAATTAGTGTATCACTCAACTCACAAGTATCAAAGGTTCTTTCACTCAATTTACTTATTCAAATGCTCTACCATATGCTTGTAATAGCTCTACCTCTCCACCACTCAAATACATAAGTACTCAAGAATCAAGAGGACTTTTATGGCTTGTAATATAAGGGTGAGGAAGAAATGCACAAGAATGCATAAAAGGATAGAGATAATATGTGAATCAATGTGTAGAATTCAATAGCATTAGTAATGTTCAATTTAAGGTTTGATTCTTGATCTTGAATTCTTAAGCTATAAAGGTGCTTTTATTCCCACTTCCTTTTCTTTTCTTGCTTTTTCATTTCTTTTCAACTTTTCTATTCTCTTTCTCTCTGTTTTTTTTTCTTTTACATTCGCATGTTTCTTCTTTTCTTTTTCTTTCTTTTTTTTTTTAAAGTTCAAGTATGCATCTCCTCATATCAATCCATCAATTGAATCCATCAAAATACTAGTGAATTCTAAAAGGAATTAATGAAATGAAATATGCATCCTTGTAGGAAAGAGGTTTTATAAATGAGAGTGAAATGAATGGAAAAATTCAGCTAAAAGGCTCAAATGGGTAACAAGGGATAAATCATGTAGGGTTTAGCCATTTGGTCTAAGTAGCTAATTTGAATGAATGCCTCAATCATGTTCAAGAGTACTAATGTTGCATGTGGTCTTGATTAAGAACTAAGACAAGTTCTAGAGAGCATAAGAAATAAGTGAATGCACACATCAGAAATGAATATAAAGGCTCAAAGAATCCTTCCAACTAGGCTTTATCTTCTATATTCATTCACTTCAGCTAAAGAACGCATCATGCTTAATCTCTATGCATTAGAAAATTTCACTTCAAGATATTAATTTCCAAATCAAATCAGTCACAAATGTAACATTAGAAATCCTGAAGCAAGCTTAAACCTTCAAAAAGTTTTTGAAAACTGAGGTTCTACAAAAGACACAAAACACACAAAAACACAACATTCACTCCCCCACACTTGATCCTTGCATTGCCCTCAATGCAAATTTGAACAAAAGATAGCAAGGAAAATTGGTAAAGGAAGGAATGGAAAGAAACAATAGAACACTTCAAAACAAACTAAAAACAACCTACACTTACTACTAGTTATGCCCTCCCCCACACTTGTTCAAAACTGGAGTTCAAGAATGATAATAATCAAATAAACACAGACTAAAGTGTGTAAGGAAGGGGACAACTTGAAATTATGGTGGATCAAAATTCTCCTTGTAAATTTTGAGCATGTGACCATTGACCTTGAAAGTCTTACTGCTCTTCTCATCTAGCAGCTCTATCATGCCAAACTTGTGGACTTTAGTGACCAAGTATGGTCCTTCCCATCTAGTGCTCAACTTCCCAGGTTTAAATGTGAATCGTGCTTTGTACAGCAACACTTTATCTCCAACCTTGAAAGTCTTCCTTAGGATTTGCTTGTCATGAATCATCTTTGTCTTCTCCTTATAGAACCTGGAATTTTCATATGCTTCGAGTCTCAACTCTTCAAGTTCCTGCAATTGCAATAATCTTTCCATACTAGCAGAATCAAAATCAAGGTTACATGCTTTTACAGCCCAAAGAGACTTATGTTCAATCTCAACCGGTAGGTGACACATCTTACCATAAACCAATCTATAAGGAGACATGCCTATTGGGGTTTTAAATGCAGTTCTATATGCCCACAAAGCATCATCTAATCTAGCACTCCAATCCTTCCCAGATGGTTTAACTATGCGTTCCAACACCTTCTTGATTTCTCTATTTGCATTTTCAGCTTGCCCATTACTTTGGGGATAATAAGGTGTGGATGTCTTATGTGTCACACCATACTTAGTGAATAACCCTTGTAGCAATTTATTACAAAAATGAGTGCCATTATCACTAACTACTGCTCTAGGAATGCCAAATCTAGAAAAGATGTTATTTTTCAGAAATTTTAAAACAGTAGCAGCATCATTCTTTTTGGTTGCTATGGCCTCTACCCATCTTGAAAGATAATCAACTGCAAGAAGAATGTATGTAAAACCCATAAAAGGAAGAAAGGGGCCCATAAAATCAATACCCCATACTTCAAACACCTCACAGAAAAGCATTGGGTGTTGGGGTAATTCATGTTTCTTAGTTAGGCTACCAAATCTTTGACAAATGTCACAATTCTTGCAATACTCATAAGAGTCTTTAAAGAGTGATGGCCAATACAAACCAGCTTCTAATATTTTTCTTGCAGTCTTGTTAGCACTAAAATGACCTCCACAAGTTTGAGAGTGGCATGCATATAGGATGTCTCGAAATTCTTCATTTGGTACACATCTTCGAATGATTTGGTTACTGCATACCTTCCAAAGGATTGGAGGATCCCAAATGTAGTGTTTAGACTCACTCTTAATCTTTTGCATCTGAAAATGAGATAATGAAGAAGGAATTAAACCAGCAACTAAAAAGTTGACAATATGACAATACCAAGGTTCCAAGAGAGACAAGGCAGAAACAGAACAATCCTTAAACTCATCACAAACAGAATCTGAACCGATTACTCCCCTTGTAGTTTCTGGTAAGCGACTTAGATGGTCAGCCACCACATTTTCTGCTCCCAGTTTGTCTTTGATGTCAATGTCAAATTCTTGGATCAACAACATCCACCTTAAGAGCCTCAGTTTGGATTGTGGCTTGCTGAAAAGATACTTGACAGCAGAATGATCAGTGAAAACAGTAACCTTAGAGTTAATTAGGTAAGGCCTAAACTTGTCTAATGCAAAAACAATAGAAAAGAGCTCCTTTTCAGTAGTTGTGTAATTAGTTTGAGCCTTATCTAGAGTCTTTGAAGCATAAGCAATAACCTTGGAAGCCTTACTATCTCTTTGTCCCAAAACTGCACCCACTGCATTGTTAGAGGCATCACAACATAATTCAAATGGTAAATTCCAATTAGGGCAAGTCAAAATAGGTGGAGAAGTCAATCTGGATTTAATCTCATCAAAAGACATCTTACACTCATCAGTGAAATCAAAGGAAGCATCTTTTTGCAGCAATTTAGACATTGGAAAAGTCACTTTACTAAAATCTTTTATGAATCTTCTATAAAATCCAGCATGGCCTAGGAAAGATCTAAGCTCCTTAAGATTTGTTGGATAGGGTAGAGAGGAAATTACTTCAACCTTTGCTTTGTCTACCTCTATTCCCTTTTCAGAAATTAGGTGACCTAGAACTATTCCTTGTTGAACCATAAAGTGACATTTTTCAAAATTCAAGATAAGGTCCTTTTCAACACATTTAGATAGAGCTTTTTCCAAATTCACTAAGCATTCATCAAAATTATTTCCATAGATGGTAAAATCATCCATAAACACCTCAATTCCATTCTCTAGCAAATCACTAAAGATGGATAGCATACACCTTTGGAATGTGCCCGGTGCATTGCAAAGTCCAAATGGCATTCTTCTATATGTAAATGTGCCAAAGGGACAAGTAAATGTAGTCTTCTCTTGATCTTGAGGTGCAATGGGAACCTGAAAATAGCCACTGAAACCATCAAGGAAACAATAGTGAGATTTACAAGCTAATCTTTCAAGCATTTGATCTATAAAGGGTAGGGGAAAATGATCTTTTCTTGTAGAATCATTAAGCTTCCTATAATCAATGCAAACACGCCAAGAATTCTGGATTCTAGTGGGGATTAATTCATTTTTTCATTCCTAACCACAGTGATCCCACTTTTCTTAGGAACAACCTGAACTGGACTTACCCACTCACTATCTGAAATAGGGTATATGATACTAGCACTAAGCAGCTTTGTTACTTCCTTTTTAACAACATCAAGTATGAGTGGGTTAAGTCTCCTTTGAGGTTGCCTTATGGGCTTTGCATTTTCATTTAACAATATTCTATGAGTGCAAATTGAAGCATTAATACCAGGGATATCTGCTAAAGACCACCCAATTGCACCCTTATACCTTTTCAAAACAGTAAGTAACTGAGATTCTTCAATATCAGTTAAAGAGTAAGAGATTATCACCGGGAGTCTTTCATTTTCAGCTAAAAATGCATATTTCAGTGTTGATGGCAAGGGTTTAAGCTCCAATTCAGGAGGTAGAACTACTGAGGGTATCAATTTCTTGAGCTCCAAGGTAGTGCAATTATTTCCAGATTGCTTCAAAGCTTCAATACCAAAAATTTCAGTTGTACATTCATCCTCATGTGAGCAACTCTCCTTAGTTGGTCCCTGCAACAATGCATTTAAAACATTTGTAAATCCATGTGAAAACTCAAAGTTAGATGCAGAATAATCTTGAGGAATTCCAATTTCAGAAGTAAAATTAGATTGCAAAAGTGCACTCCCTATGTTGCATATTTCGGCAAATTTGGTTGGTGTCATGCTTAATCTCCTAGGGTTGGGAGTAGCTGCACTTCGCATGATTTCCAAGAGGTGTTCCAATTCTGCATGGTTAAAGAAATTAAGATCAAGTGACTTGTAAACAGGATTGGAATACAAAATGTGATAAGAATTTAAAGACAAATCCTGTTGTTCAGAAGGTTCAGCTGCATGCTCCTTGAATGGAGGTTCATCCATGAGACTTGGGTTGGCCTTGCAATCATGAGTCTTGTGCCCTTCACCTTCCCCTTCTTGTATAGGAGTTGATTCACTCTCTTGTGCTGTTGAGAAATCTACAAGCAATCTTTTTGCAAGTTGTTCATCACTTGACAGTGTGGAATTAGCATCAATGGAAGACTTAATGGATGAAACTGAAGACAACTCACTCCAAGTGGAAAGCCAGCCATCAATTTTAGAATCAATGCTAGGCACATCATCAAGGTGTGAAGAAAAAGAAGATGAAGGAGAATATATGGAGGAGAAAGAGATGAAAGAATCTTCAGTATCATCATTGCTATCATGCTCAAAAATAGATTCACACTCATTTTCAAGTGACACATCAATCATATTAAGCCCCAACAGAGAATAATCCTCATGTGGATGTTTCATCATCTCATACATATTAAATTGAATTTCTTGACCACCAAATTCCATTTTTATAATTCCATCTTTCATGCAAATCATGGTATTGGCAGTTCTTAGAAATGGTCTACCCAAAATCAATGTGCTTTCACTTATGGCCTCACTAGTCATATCTAACACATAAAAATCAGCAGGAAATACAAGGTCTTTTACTTGAACCAAAATGTCTTTTAAGATTCCCTTTGGATTCCTAATAGACTTATCAGCTAGTTGCACTAAGACACTTGTAGGTTTCATGATTTCAACTCCTAAAGCATAATAAACAGAACTTGGCATCACATTGATAGCAGCATCCAAATCTAACAAAGCTTTAGAGATATGAAACTTACCAATTTGACAAGGAATGGAGAAAGCTCCTGGATCTTGGCATTTCACAGGTAATTGAGCTTTAAAAAGGGCTGAAACATTAGGGCCAACTTGCACCAATTCATTAGTTTTAAACTTTCTTTTGTTAGTGCAAATGTCTTTTAAGAATTTTGCATATTCAGGCACTTTCTTCAACAAATCCAGCAAAGGAATGTTAATTTCTACTTTACTAAAGAAATCTAAAACTTCTTTATTTTGCTTTTCTTTTGCAACCTTTTGCCCAAACATAAAAGCTCTAGGAAAAGGTAGATCTTTCAAGCTTACCTCCTTACCTTGACTTTCCGGTTTGTTGTTCTTGTGAGAATCTTCAACTTTCTCTTGCTCAATCTTTCCATTGTCCTGGTTAGGATCTAAAATTCTTGAAGAAGGTTGCTCCAAATTCTCTCCTAACGGTGCTTCATGAACTCCTTTATCATCCTTAGTTGAAGGGCCGGCTTCAGTTGTGCAACCTTCAGTAGTTGCACTTGTCACACCTTACTTATATAGTACCTTAGCATTCATTTAGACCCATTCCAGACCACTTTGGATGGTCTTAAACTTAAAAATTTCAATTTGGACATTAATTTTCGGAATATTACTGTTCACTGTCCAGTTTTCAGATTACAGGTCCAACTTTGAAAAATCATAACTAATTCTACAAAAATCGTATGGAGGTGTTCCAAAATTATAAGGAAAGCTCTTTCAATGCTCTATAAGGCAAAAATACTCAATTGGACTTATTCTTACCCAATTCGTACAGTTTATTGGATTAAGATTACTATTTGTTTGGTAAAATCTGGACTCTCCAGATTCTGCGCCTTAACTTTGAAAACTCATATCTCTTTGTATACACATCCAAATGAGGTTATTTACCACTCATTTTGAAGCTTGGGATGTGCACTATAAGTCTACCAAATATCGTGATTTAACTCATTCATTTGATAGGTCAAACGGAAGCTTGAAACTAACTACTCCATGACCTACTTTTATCCCTTAATATCTCCTTACTTTAATTCTTTTTATTTCTTTGACATACATAACATGGGTTTAATCTTTCTCATTCATACTCATATACTTTCATTCATGCCATAAACATCCTAAGCATATACATTGAATTGATGGCATTCATAACATAATTTACAGCATAGGAGAATTATACATTGAATATTAATATCATTCATTTGCATTAATAATTCTCCACTTCTTCTCCTTGCTTCTCATGCCCTTAGTGCCCACTATTGATTGACCTAAATAGTTGGTTAGGAAGGGGGTGAGATTCGGGGGAATCTCAGTAGCAAACAATACCACATAATCATGCTAGATGGATGCTAATGCACTACACGCAACTTGTTTATTCTCTTGTTAATTAGTGACATACTAGCATGCTCAAAGCTAACTTCTTGATGCATGGCCATGGAGACATAATCTACTCATCATGAATAGTAATTACAGTAGCTAAAACATGTCACAACAACATGCAAATAACATGTACACGGCAACACACAAGCATACCACATCAAGCAATGACAATAGGTAAGTTCACTACCTTGCACCTCAAGCTTTCCTCTTACTTTTCCTTTGACTCCCTTGACTTTCCAACCATGTGGGCATTTGGTCAACATCACTAAACATCCTCTTGGATGTTCCAAAGGTCCTAAACACAACCATAATGATGACACAATCCATTAGGACCATTAGATTACATAAAGTTCAAGACTAGCTTTCTTGAACCTCAACCCTTTCTCTTAGTCTTAGGGTTTTCTTTCTAACTTTTCTAATATAAATCTTATCATTTTACATCCTTATGATCTATTTCCTATCAATTAGGACCACTTTAGATGGCTTTAGATTCAAGAATATCAAATCTGGAAATTTTGGTTCGCGGGTACTGTTCACGCAGAATCTCCAGAAAATTTTTTGCTCAACTTTGAAAATTCATAATTAAATCTAGAAAAATCCAAATTGAGTTCTTCCAAGTCTCACTGAAACCTAATTAAGTTAAATTTAAAGGAAAAATAGTTTCAGGAACCAATTCTACGCAGAACAGTACCAGAATTGTACGGAACTTGACACCCTTCCAAAAGCTTAACACTGTTTCCAGATTTCAAACCCTAACTTTGAAAAATCACCATAAATTGTACACATATCCAAATGAAGTGTTCTACCCATGGATTTAAAGCTCACAGAGTGTAATTTAAGCATAAAAAATTTAAGAATCAGATACGCACAGTAACTAATTCAAAATAGGTATCAAATCAGATGCTACAGCCACCACATACCTTGATCTTGAAGCTTGAACTTTGTTCTTTCTTCTTGGCCTTCACCCCTACGTTTTTCTCTCTAAATTTTGGCAGAGTTTCCCCTCTTAAACTCATGTTGGCTGAAAATATGAAGGGGAAGAGGCTCTATTTATAGCCAAAAAAGTTGGCTTGAATGGACCAAAATGCCCTTGGTGGCTAATAGAAAGGGTAAGGGCAAATTTGAAAGTTCAAGTGGACTTTTGCATCATCATTGCATCATCTTATTACATCATGCTTACCTCAACCTTCTAGAAGGTGCCAAGTGTCATGAAAGTGGTGGAGGAGATGGGAGATTAGATCCTAACCGTTGGATCAAACTTGTTTCATAAGCTTCCTCCGAATTTACTTGGCCCACGTTTCTCCGGCTTTCTTTATGGCCTTTCGGAGCTCAGAAAATTGTTCTGTCTACTTTATAAATTCCCTTTAATTCTAGAGAATCTCTATGAATTTTCTTAGGCCATAACACTTCCTTTAAACCTTGCATAAAAATTCATTTACCAAAATGCCCTTTTATCGGCAAAACCGGCTCTTTAATTTATTAAAGCCACTCCACTGGCCTTTTGGTTGCGGGACTAATTTTATAAATTAGTACAACCTTTCAACCATTTAACCTCATTTTTGTATACATTTTTGAGGTCTCTTGCTATTTTAAATAATTACCTCACATGGTATACTTTTTACCGGTAATAACCTCATAAATTCCGTTGAAGCTGCCTCAGGGGCATTTTCATCTTTTCTCTTCATAGAAGAGCCTTAGAATATTATTTCCCATTTTCTAGGATTTTCTTGGAATTCTCTGCGTACTCTTCCATTTTTACCCCTGTTGGTCATAACTTTCTGAATTTACAGTTTAGTCCCTTCTTGGAATTAGCTTCATATCATCCGCTCTTTGAGGCTTCTAGCTTAACCTTTGGCCTGTATCTAGTCTCTTTTCTCTTTTTGGGCCTTCGAGACTTTACTGGAGTCTCTAACCTTAATTATACTCAAACCCCTAAAAACTTTTACTTTGCAGTTTAGTCCCTGAAACTGCTTTAACTTCCTTTTTCATCTTTGGGATTTCTGCTCACAGGGGTCTGGTAACCTATTTAATTTAGGCTATTTCTGGAACTTCTAGGCCTAAAAGTCTGGATGTTACAGCACTTCTACATCCAGTTTCTTTTCTTGCTTACAGAAGTTGCTTCTCTCTTAAGCTTTCAGATTCCACACTTGGTGGTTTCTTTTTATGAATAGAATTCCCCTTAGTGTAATGATCTTCATCCAAGTCAGATTGTTCATCATTCTCATTGAATGTCACCTTTCTTCCACTTCTCAAACTTATGGCATTCAATGACTTGGGATTAATCACAGTGTTGGAAGGCAGAGCTCCACTTGTTTTTTCTTGAAAACTGCTAAAATTATCTGAAATTTGGGTAACAAAGTTAGCCAAATTTACAGTCTTAGTCTCCCATTGTTCCACCCTATTCTCTATAGCAACCATTCTTG
This sequence comes from Neltuma alba, assembly GCF_004799145.2. NCBI lineage: Eukaryota > Viridiplantae > Streptophyta > Magnoliopsida > Fabales > Fabaceae > Neltuma > Neltuma alba. The sequence goes on along the minus strand of NW_021635662.1, from coordinate 23,758 downwards.
CATCAGATGCAGTGGTATGCTTATCAATTATGTCCATTTGAGATGCCATGGCACTGAGATTAACATTCATACTGTTCATGCTTTTCAACAAGAGAGACATGTCATCATTCCTTGAATTACCAACTTCTTGAGTAGTTTGGGAAGGAACCATAGCTTGTTCTGAATGTTGACGTTGCTGGAACCTATTCTGCATGAATCTCTCCTTGTTGTTCTCTCCTCCTCCCCATCTAAAATTGGGATGATCCTTCCATCCTTCGTTATAAGTGTTGGAGAAAGGGTTCCTTTGCTGATATTGACCGGATCTTTGTTGATACATGGCTGATACTTCTTCAAATTGAGAAGGGCAAGATTCAGTACAATGCATCATGGAACCACAGGAGTCACAAGAGGGAGCTACCAAGGCTTGAGATGTCCCCATAGCACCACATTGTTTAGTTGACAAGAGTTGCTCCATCCTAGTCATTCTCTTGTCCATCCTTTTTGATAAGGCAGCAAATTGAGAGTTAAAGTTAGTAGGATTTGACCTCAAAATTTCATTGACAGATTGGTTATCCCTTGTACTGAATTGCTGATTGTTGTTGGCCATCTTCTCCAATAATTCCCAAGCATTGTGAGGAGTCAAATCAAACAGTGAACCATGGGCTGCAGCATCTATTGTGTTCTTGTGATGAGATAGCAAGCCCTCATAGAAATACTGGACTAAATTAGACTTGCTGATTTGATGATTTGGACATTTAGAAAGCATAGCTAGAAATCTTGTCCAATACTCATACAAGGTCTCTCTACTATCTTGTTGAACTCCATAGATAGCCTTCCTCAATTTAGATGTCCTTGATGCAGGAAAGTACTTCTCTAAAAAGGCCTTCTTAAGTTGTTCCCATGTAAGTGTTGTGAAGCGCTGAGGTAGGCTTTGCAACTATTCTTTGGCATTTCCTTCTAATGTGAAGTGGAAAGCTCTCCTTAGCACATCTTCCAATTGAGCACCATGGGGCTTCATAGAGGAGTAGACCGCATGCATGTTCTGAAGATGTCTATATGGATCATCCCCTGCAAGACTAAGGAATCTTGGTAAGGCATTAATCAATGTACCTTTAAGTTCAAAATCAGCTTCAAAGTTATAAAAACCACATGGATCACAGTTCGCACTTGAGTTATTAATTTCTCTAATGCTCCTATTCTCCTCATCTCTATTCAATTGAAGATTAGCATTATGGAGAACATTTTCAGCTTGCCTTTCATTTTGAGGTCTATTTGTAGCATCACCTCTCTCAGTTTGAGCATTGTTATTATTTTGATCCATCACAAAATGATTGTCTATAAACCCTCCTAAAGTAGATTCAGATTCTGAGGAAGAGCAAGTTTCAACTTATGGAAGAGAGTCACTCACTATAGGTTGCTTATTAGACTCAGCTATTTGTTTGGTTTTCTTGATTTGCCTAAGAGTTCTATTGATTTCCCAATCAAAAGGTAAAAGACCCTTATCCTGGGACATGCAACTAAAGAACAAGAGATAGACTAATAAAACAAATGAGAAAAAAAACAATCAGACAAAAGAAAGAAATCAGAGAAAAGACAAAAAATTAAGAGGGAGTCAGGTAAATCCGCCGCGGCCCCTTCACAGATCCGCCGCGGCCTCTATTATAGAGACGGCTGCCGAGCTGAAAATGGACAGGCGCTGCGGCCTCTGGTGCAATCCGCCACGGCACTTGTTGCAGAATTGATTCTGTGAAAGGCGCTGCGGCGCCTAATGATATCCGTCGCGGTACCTGGTACTGATAAACCAGATGGACGAATTCTGCAGTAGCTTCTGACATTGTTCACACCTTTACTCCTGCAAATTGAACCCTTAACATAATGGTATTAGTTTGTCAACAAGAAAAATATCTCAAAAGCATAAAAACAACCAACCATCATTAGGTTAAATGGAAGAACAATTAAAAGGGAAAAGGTTGCTACAGCAAGGATTCAAACAATTCACAGCCTACCCAATTGTGTTAACTCCTTGACAACCTATGGAATGAATTTGGAACACAGCAATAAGGGAAACTAGTCAACAACAAAGCACAAAAGTGAAAATGCAACACAACTCAAAAACACTAAAGCTACTTTTTTTGAAGTTTTGGGTTTTCAAACATAAAAATTTTCTTGGCACACCAGTGAATTGCTCAGAACCTCAACAAGTAAGGCTCCCCAGTAACGGCGCTAATTTGATAGACCTTGTCGCTAGGTAATCAAAGTTTTACTAGGGAAAATGCAGCAAGTGAGGCACTACCTAGGTCATTTTCACAAGGAGCCTTAAGTTGTATTTCAATTCTTAACAATTCACTTTTAATTATCAAATTACCAAGATGAGAGCTTGAGTTCAGAAAAAGAGAAATCAAAACAAGAAACAAATCTAATGAAAGGTAAATTGCAAATGAAGATTCAGTTAAGAGATAGTAGTTCCCCTAGCAATTTATCCAACCTTCCTTGTTCAATCTTATAATTTGGAGTCTCTTAATGTCAATTAAATGGATAGATTCAGCTACTGCTCAAATCTCTCTTAACATAGATCAGAAACAACTATCTTACTAGATTCATTATTTTGATTCTATGAGAAGGAAAATCAATTGACAAGAACACTTGAGAAGCAAGTTGCAATTCTCTAAGAATGACCACAACTGTGAATCATCAATGTATTCAACTAAAATTCAAATTTACAGAACAACAGTCCAAGTAAAACGAATTAGATTTACAAATCAACAGAGAATCCTCTATTCAACTGAACTAAAGGACACAACTCACATCTGAATGTTCAATCAGATCTAAATTCCAAGAAACATAAATCTAATCACTCAACCTTTATTCTAATCACAATTGTTCAACTGAAACAAATGACTCTTAGAATAGAAGGTAGAAAATAGATCTGAAATGACTCCCTGTTCAGCTCCGTGAACTCAGGTCAGCTTCATTGCTAGAAGAACTTGGAAATTCAGCTACTCATACTCTGGATTAGGGTAGAAACAGCAAGAATTGATGAAAGATCCATAGTTGATCGGTAGAAATTGATGAATTTGGATGAAAATGGAAGGAAGTAGTGAGAGAGGGCGGAGAGAGCAAGAAAATCGCGTCTGGAGGGAGAATGGGCAACTGAATATCTGATCTCCGGCTGAAGCGCGCGACTCTGCTGGAAATTTCGGTGATCCGCTGCGGCGCCTGTCCTGTACGGTGTCGTTTTGATTAATGATCCTGAGCTTCATGAAAACCTCCGTCGCCGTGGCGCCTTAGTCCATCCGTCGCGGCGCTTTTCACCGAGAGTACCATTGCAAATCTGCCGCGGCGCCTTCCCAAATCAGCCGTGGCGCCTCAAACAGAATGGCGAAAATGCTACTGAAACTTCCTGGAATTCATACCAAAGCAAGGATCAAAAGTACACACATATAAAATCATATAAAAACATGTAAAACACTTGCAAATCCTTACAATTCCTCTCACCAACTCTTATGCACAATGGAAGCTAATTATGCCTAAAGTATGCAAATATAGATGGCAAAAGCATGAGTTTAGGGCTAGAAATATATGTAAATAATGAGACTTATCAGCTGGGGAGGTTCAGGGGCATCTTGGCCTTCCTCGGCTGGCTCATCAGCTGCCTGGCCTGCACTAACATCGTAAACAGGGTGGATAGGTGGGTGGGGTCCAAGAGTAGGCTGTTTAAGGCGCTCAAACCGGAAAAGAGGTGCAGGTTCGAAATAGCTGTCATTATCAAATGAAGGAACTCCGCACTTACGGAAAATGTCAGAGACAAGGTGGGGAAAGATGATGCTATTGGTGAGTTTTTTGGTGTTGACAGAATCGTGGAGGGCGGATTGGATAGTGTCAGCTACATTGAAAGTTTTTCCGGTCATGAGGAGAAAAACAATAAGGGCTTGGCATTTAGGAAGGTTCTGGAGATGGGAGGTGGGCAAGATGTTATTGCAGACCAGGTGCAGCCACGGCCTCACCTCAGGCCGAAAATCAGAACGTTTCAAGTACAGCTCAACAGTGTGGGGACGATGCCAAGTGGCACCATCCCGGCATAGGGTCTGGACAATCTCATCATAAGGATAATTATCTCGATAATGGGAGTAATGGGAATGAAGAACCTCAGGAAGCCCGTAGTGGTTTCTTATGTTATAAGTAGTGAAGGAATAATTGACAAGGTGGTCACAGAAGGGAATGGATAGCATGCCATGAAGGCGGGCATAGGTGTAAAAGTGGCGGACGAAGGCATCATTGCCCATTTCTCGTGGGCGAACCAATTCAAGCAATTGGGACTCCCGGAGTCTGTGGACAAAGGGGTGGTCGGATGGTTCAAGGGGAAAGGGTCTCTCCTTAAGGAGGGGGCGCTTGTCAACTAGCTTATAGATGTCATCATAAGATACGGCTTCCTCAGAGTCAGAGTCAGACACTGGTAAGGGTTCAGGATTTTTAGTACGAGGCATGTTCCTGAAGCAACGAACAATAAGAACACTAAACACAACACAAACAACCACAACCTAAACAACCCAGAAATAACCAAAATTACAACCTAAACAGTAGTAAATGGTTAGTTAATGATTCATAGGTTTTCAAAGGACCAAAAATTTTCAAAATTAAGCAAAGAGATTAAAGAAAAACACAATGTACTATGAATCATTAGATAACCTACAGGCTATGTAACTACAAACTAACCACCAAATAACCCAACCTAACAACAACAAAAGCCAGAATAACTAAGCAAACTAACAACTAAATAGAAATAAACTAAAAGAAAGAACAAGGGAAGAAAGAAACATACCAAGAGAGGAGGGAGAGAGACGCATGGCGAAGCAGAGAAGGAGATAGAGGGAACCGAAAATTTGAAGAAGGGAGAAGAGAAAAGAAGGGAAGGGCGACGGGTGAGAGGGAGAGGAGGGGGGAAAGCTGATGGGTATAGAGACGAAAGGCAGAGGGAGCACCGACTGCGGTTGAAGAAGAGGGAGAAACCGAAGAGACGGAGCAGGGGAAGAAGGGGGGTCAAATGGGGGGAGAGGGCGACGGTTTTGAATATTTAGAGTGGGTAAAGGGGGTTTAATGGGGTGGGGGTGCGAAAAGACGGAAATGGGTTGAGGGAAAGAAGAATGGGTGACTCAGAATGGGGGCAAAACGGTAAAATCACACGAAAAATAGGGAAAATCGAAACCACTCAGCACAGAAATGGCACCTTCGCCGCGGCGAACTATGCCCGAGAAGAAAAACAAAGGGAAGAAGGACGTTTCGCCGCGGCGACAGTACAAGTTTGCCGCAGCTAAATAATCCCGAGAGGAACAGACAGACACTGGTGACATCCGCCGCAGCCAAACATCACCGAAAGCAATACAAGAGAACACAAACCACTTCGCTGCGGCGAAGGCTAGGGTTTGCCACGGTGAAATGTCACAGAAAGCACAGAACAATACACACAACACTCAAACACCAGAGAAACACAACACCAAACAACAGACAAGGCTGGATACTTCAAAAACTTTAAAGTGCAACAGAAGAGATCAAAAGATGCTCAATAAATCCATGATTAAGCAGTATACCACATACACACTTTTTCAATCAATCTGAATCATATAATTCAATATAAGCACCAACTCATCAAGCATAAAACAAGATAAGATAGAGATCAAAACTTCCAGGGGGTCTTATTGAATTTAACAAATAACTATACTACTTTCCTACTGAAAAGGGTTTCTCCCCCACACTCATTCAACATACAATGCACAAAACATAGCAAGATTAATAATTAAGCAAAAACATGTAAATGAGTGAAGGAAAGAAACTCCCAGGGATCTAAGGAGGCTTTTGGTTCTCATGGTAGAGCTTTAGTTGATGGCCATTAACTTTAAGCTTTGCTCCAGTTTCTTCATTAAGAAGCTCCACCATTCCAAAATGATGCACCTTTGTGACTGTGTAAGGCCCATCCCAGCGGGTATTGAACTTTCCTTGCTTAAAAGTGAATCTGGCCTTAAACACCAGTATCTTGTCTCCCATCTTGAAATTCTTCCGTAGGAGACCTTTATCGTGCATGAGTTTTGTCTTCTCCTTGTAAAGTCGAGAGCTCTCATAAGCCTCCAATCTCAACTCCTCTAACTCTTGCAGCTGCAACTTTCTCTCCATCCCAGAAGATTCCAAATTCATGTTACATTGTTTGACTGCCCAATATGCTTTATGCTCCAACTCTACAGGTAGGTGGCATGCTTTCCCAAAGACTAAGAGATAAGGAGACATTCCAATAGGTGACTTATAAGCAGTTCTATAGGCCCACAATGCTTCCTCTAACCTTAGGCTCCAATCTTTCTTGGATGGTTTGACGATCTTCTCCAGTACTTGTTTTACCTCTCGATTTGAAACTTCAGCTTGGCCATTGGTTTGGGGGTGATATGCAGTGGAGACTTTGTGGGTGACACCAAATTTAGAAAACAAGTTATCTACTACCTTATTACAAAAATGTGTACTCTATCACTCACCACAGCCCTTGGGATCCCAAACCTATAGAAAATGTTGGACTTAAGAAATTTAGAGACCGCCTGGGCATCATCTTTCCTAGTAGGTATAGCCTCTATCCATTTAGAAACGTAATCAACAGCTAGAAGAATGTATATAAAACCAAAGGACGGAGGAAATGGGCCCATGAAATCAATTCCCCAAACATCAAAAATTTCACAAAAAAGTAAAGGTTGTTGGGGTATTTCGTGTCTTTTACCTAACCCTCCAAAACGTTGACATTTGTCACAGGACCGATAAAAGTCATAAGAATCTTTAAAAAGGGTTGGCAATAAAAACCAGAATCTAGAATTTTCCTAGATGTTCTCCTTGCACTGAAATGACCACCACAAACCATTGAATGGCAAGCTGCAATGATAGACTCAAACTCTTCACTAGGCACACACTTTCTTATAACTTGGTCACTATATATCCGCCATAAGTGAGGGGCATCCCAAATGTAGTGTTTCGATTCGCTTCGTAGTTTTTGTGCCTGAAATTTAGACATGAAAGGAGGGGTGAGTCCAGTTATAAGATAATTAACAATATGCACATACCAAGGCTCTTTAACAGCTAAGGCACATAATACTGAATCAGGAAAGGAATCACAGGTGAGTTCAGAAGAGTCTACTCCCCGTGTATCATCAGGTAGCCTACTTAAGTGATCGGCTACATGGTTCTCAGCCCCTGCTCGATCCTTTATTTCAATGTCAAATTCCTGGAGAAGTAATGTCCACCTAATCAATCTTGGCTTCGATTGTGGTTTCTTAAGAAGATAGCGAACAGCTGCATGATCAGTGAAAACAGTCACACAAGAGTTTAACAAGTAAGGTCTAAACTTCTCTAAAGCAAAAACAACTGCAAATAGCTCTTTTTCTGTTGTTGTATAGTTGACTTGAGCTGCATCCAGTGTTTTCGAAGCATAGGCAATGACTCTTGAGAGCTTCTCCTCCCTCTGGCCTAACATAGCTCCTACAGCAAAATTAGAAGCGTCACATGAAATTTCAAAGGGCAAAGTCCAGTTAGGTGCAACAAGAATAGGAGGAGAAATGAGTTTAGACTTCAAATCATCAAAAGCAACTCTACAGGAATCATCAAAATCAAATTTCACATCTTTTTGTAAAAGCTTTGAGAGAGGTAAAGCAATCTTGCTAAAATCTTTTATAAACCTCCTATAGAATCTCGCATGACCCAAAAATGATCTAATATCTTTAACACAAGCAAGATAAGGCAAAGAAGATATAACCTCAATCTTAGCTTTATCAACTTCAATTCCCTTTTTAGAAATCAAATGCCCTAGCACTATCCCTTCATTGACCATAAAATGACACTTTTCAAAGTTTAAAATCAAATTCTTTTCAATGCATCTTTTTAAAACCTTTTCAAGACTAGCAAGGCAATCATCAAAAGAACCACCATAAACAGTAAAATCATCCATAAAGACTTCCATACATTCCTCTAAGAATTCACAGAATATAGCCATCATACAACGTTGGAAAGTCCCTGGAGCATTACATAACCCAAAAGGCATCCTACGATAGGCGAAGGTGCCAAAAGGACATGTGAAAGTGGTTTTATCTTGGTCCTCCGGTGCAATAGGTACTTGAAAGTACCCAGAGAAACCATCTAGAAAACAGTAATGAGATTTGCCTGCAAGTCTCTCAAGCATCTGGTCTATGAAAGGAAGAGGGAAATGATCTTTCCGTGTGGCATCATTGAGTTTTCTATAATCTATGCACACACGCCAGGAATTCTGAACTCTTGTAGGAATAAGCTCATCCCTATCATTTCTAACAACAGTAACCCCACTCTTTTTAGTCACTACATGTATTGGACTAACCCATTCACTATCAGATATGGGATAGATGATCCCAACACTTAGAAGTTTGGTAATTTCCTTCTTAACCACATCAAGAATCAGGGGGTTTAGTCTTCTCTGGGGTTGTCTCACTGATTTTGAACCTTCACTAAGCAAGATTCTATGTGTGCAAATGGCTGGACTAATTCCAGGAATGTCCGCTAAAGTCCACCCAATAGCCCTCTTATGCTCTCTCAATACAGTAAGGAGTCTTTCTTCCTCAACTTTAGACAAGGAATTAGCTATAATGACAGGTAATCGCTCATCAAACTCTAGAAAAGCATATTTCACAGTAGGGGGTAGGGGTTTCAACTCAAGAGTCGGTGGTTGCACAATAGAGGGAATCAGTTTATGAAGTTCAAGAGAGAAAAGATTACTCCCCTTTTCTTCAACCAGTGAGAGTTCCTCAACCTTGCAGATAGCTTCCTCTCCAAGCGTTGAACCAACTTCTAGTTGATCTACAGCAACTGCCTTAAAGGGAATCTCCTCCATGACTTCTTCCTCCATATCTGAAATAGCAACAGAAAACCTTTCCCCAAGGGAATTATCACTGACAATAGAGGAATCAAAGTCTACTTTGGAGTCAAGGGAGGAAACAGAAAATGCATGTGGAATGGAAAGCATACAATTAAACACAGTGCAATAGAGGCATGTAACTTTACCACCACATGAGCAAGAAGAAGGTATAGAGTAAAGAGATGAAAAAGAAGAAATGGATTCATCCTCATCATTAGATTCATCAGTATAAATATCAGAATAGAAAGAGTCATTTTTCAATTCAACTTCAGTGCATGCATCCTCAACAGCAATGTCTATCATGTTAACCCCCAAAAGTGAATAGTCCTCATAAGGATGTTTCATTGCTTCATACATGTTAAAAGAAACTTTATTATCACCCACCTCCATAGTTATGGTGCCCTCTTTCATGCTAATCATGGTATTAGCAGTCCTTAAGAAAGGTCGACCAAGGATGAGTGTAGCATCATTCACACGTTCAGAAGACATGTCAAGCACATAAAAATCAGCAGGAAACACCAATCCCTTAACTTGGACTAAAATATCTTCAATAATGCCCTCAGGATACCTAATAGTCCTATCAGCTAGTTGGAGCACAACAGTGGTAGACTTAAGAGTCTTGACTCCTAGAGAGGTGTATACGGACTTAGGCATGACATTAATGGCTGCACCTAGATCTAACAAGGCTCCCCCTATAGTAACCTTTCCTATAGTGCAAGGGATAGTGAAAGATCCAGGGTCTTGACACTTTACAGGAATTTGGGGTTTAAACAAAGCAGACACATTAGAGAGTAATTAGACTCTTTCATTAGGTTTAAATCTCCTCTTTTGAGTACATAATTCTTTTAAGACCTTAGCATACTTAGGAATCTTTTTAATCAGGTCAAGCAAGGGTATATTCACTTCTACTTTCCTAAATGTCTCAAGCAACTCATGATCTTGCCTCTCCTTACCCATTTTCACATTTTTCAAATAAGCATTAGGGAAAGGTAGTTCATTGATGTTTACCTCCTTACCTTCCTTGCTTGAGGCTCCATGATTGCTTGGCTCAGATTTCACAGTTGTCCCCTTGCCATCATGTTCTTTTGAGGCTTCTTTCAGCTTTAGCCTCTTCTCCTTAGAGCTTTCAGACTGCTTCTCTTTTGAATGTGCTTGTGGCAGCTCATCACACAAGATCTCCTCCTCTATAACTTCATCCTCCTCTTCTCTGAATTTCACTTGCTTCCCACTCCTAAGGGTGATAGCGTTCAAACCCTTAGGATTGATAACCGTGTTGGAGGGGATTGTGCCACTGCTCCTTGCTTGTTCTCACTCATGTTGTTGGATAACTGAGTCATATAGGAGTTAATGTTTTCAGATTTAGTCTCCCATTGCTCCATTCTCTTTTCCAAAGCACTAAATCTAGCATCATTCTTGGATGAGTCTTGTTGAATTAGTGAAGCTAAGGAGTTGAACTGAGTAGCATTGGCAGCCCTTTCTTCCTTCATTAAAGCCATCATATTTTGTAGGAGTTGATTTGTTTCATCCTTAGGTGGGACCGCCAAGGCTTGAGACTGGTTTTGGAACTGGTTTGAAGATAGACCAGCTCCTCCACTCTTCTGAAATCTGTTTGGAGGTCTACTATCATCATTCCTCCAGCCCAATCGAGGGTTTGATTTCCATCCCTCATTGTAAGTGTTGGAGTAGGGGTCCCACTTTTGATTTGGGCGGCCTTGGAAGACTGCAGACACTTCCTCATAGCGGCCTGGACAAACGCTAGAAATATGCATGACTGATCCACATGTTTCACAACTAGGCGCTGTAATGTCCATAGGAGCAGATGGGCGATGCACACTCATATTCTTCAATTCAGCAGTGATCAAAGACAATTGAGATGTCACTTGGCTTCCCAAAGAATCTACTTTTGATTCCAAAGCGTCCATTCTTCTACTGTGCACCGAAGCAGCTCCCATCTCATGTACTCCTCTAGTATCTCTCACACCATGTTGTTGATGATTCAGGGCCATCTTCTTTATCAAATCCCAAGCCTCCTCAACAGTGGAGTCTATCAAAGATCCTCCCGATGCAGCATCCAACATACCTTTCTCTTGGTTCTTCAACCCATCATAGAAGTACTGCACCAATTGTTCATCCGGAATTTGATGATGTGGGCATCTTGAAAGTAGGTCCTGGAATCTATTCCAGTAATCATAAAGGGATTCATCGTAGTCTTGCTTGGCAGAATAAATCTCCTTCCTCATTGATGAAGTACGAGAAGCTGGAAAGTATTTCTCCAAAAATGCCTTCCTTAAGTTCCCCCAACTGTGGTATGCATCAGCTACATGTCTTGGGAGGCTCATGTACCATTCCCTAGCTTTGCCTTCCAAGGATAGATGAAAAACTTTCCATAGCACTTGGTCCAATGATGCTCCCACAGGTTTCATACTCTGACAAATCATGGAAAGAGATTGCAGATGGAGGTATGGGTCTTCTCCTGTCAAGCCATGAAATTTAGGAAGAGAGTTAATCAATAAACCTTTAATCTCAAAGTTAACTTCAAAATTTGGACAAGCCGCAGTAAAAGGATCAAAATTTACATCAGAAGTTGTGGCTTCTCTAATTGTTCTTCTCCTAGGGTTTCCATTATTTTCTCCTACTCTCTCTTGTTCTCCATTCCCTCCATTGCCTCCATTCCTCACTTGGTTGGCATTGGGGTTAGGATGAGGTTGGTTTTGTGGTAATTCAGCCATTATCTCTTGGTCAGTAGGTTCACTCTCACTACTAGATAGGCTAGATTCCACAGAAATATTCTCTTGCTCAATCACCAACTCACTTGTCCCCTCAATTCTTTTCTCTCTTCTTATCTCTCTGAGTCTTCTCTCAATCTCAGGGTTATAGGGCACAAGTTTTGTTTTCCGTGGCATGCAAGATAAAAGTCACAAGAGAAAGAGCAAACAAAATTGACTTGCAGCACACAATGTCAACTAAAAGCATGCAATGTGATGAATGCAAGTGTATGGTCAAGTATGCAAGTGTATGGATGAGTATGAGTATGTATGGGATGGGTATGAGTATGTATGCACAGATAAAGAAGCAAAGTGTAAGTTTTAAAACTTCCAGAAATGTTTGCCGCGGCGAAATAAGATGTTGGCCGCGGCGAAAGTTGGCAGAGGAGACCAGATATCTGATTGCAGGGAGTTGGCCGCGGCGAAAACAGAGGTTGGCCGCGACGAAAGTATCCCGAGAGAAATCCTTCGGTTTTTCAAAGAGTTGGCCGTGGCAAAAGAACAAGTTGGCCGCAGCGAAAGTCTCCCGAGAGGATTCCCTCAGTAATTTGAAAAGTTGGCCGCGGCGAAAGTTGACAGAATGCTTATCAGATACTGGACTTCACTGATGCAACGTGAGAGATGCTGAAAATCAAGAAAATCAGTATATTTGTTTGTATTTCCAAAAAATTTTGATGCTATGCAAGATGAAAACCTATACTATGAACAAATATGCAACTAAACTACCCTAAATGCTACCCAAAAAGATCAAAACTTCAAGTCACAATCAAATAGCACTAGCTAACCTAGAGAACCAATTTCTTGGCTCCCGGCAACGGCGCCACTTGAAAGAGAGCCTTTCTTATCGTTCGCTCAGAGGTTCTCACTCAAAAATTTATCCAAGCTATGCAGTAATGCAAACTCAGGTCGTTCTCTTTTGGGAGCCTTAGTTAGTTATCTAGGTTAGACTAAGTGTTATGCAGAAGCAATGAAAAAGGGGGGGTTTTTGGTTTTTTTAACATTTAATGAAATCCAAGACTAAATGCAATTAAATCAAATCTAAGTTACTATGTTTTTGGATTTTTCTAAGATAGTAGTAATGTAGGGGAAATTAATGATATGTAATCTCTTGAACATGGCTTTGAAGCAATCATAGTTCAAAATAATTTTGGGAGTAAAAATCACCAAGTTTTCTAAATGAAAAACCTTAAAGAACTCTTTAAGTCTAGGATCTTAATCAATGCACCCATTTCATAAGATCCTATTAAGCTCACTTAGTGTGTATTAAGATTAATTAATGCACTTGGTTTAATGCAAGCCTAGATAACTCAACAATCAAACAATACCATGCAAGAAGGAGAGTATCAAAAGAGTTGCATAGAAACATACATGTAACCACATATATTGAAGCTCAAATTCAACATTAACTAGTCCAATACACAAGATAATCATCCAGAATTGATTACAACCATAATCAAAATAGTTCAGCCCAAATTTACAAATCCTAAGACCTAGAAATTCATAAATAAAGAACTAGAACTTATGGATGAAGCTAACTCCCCTTTGAAGCTCCTGGAACTCATGCTTCTTCCACCACATTCAAGAGTTGAGGCTTAGCTCATCATAGCTCTTGAATCAGCTCCAACTAGAGATTGTTCTTCAGCCATGACAGTAGCAGATGGAAGAAATGAAAATGGGGATTAGGGTTTCTGAGGGAGAGATGAGAGAAGAGGATGAAAGAAACGTAGGTGGAGGCTGAATAATGAGAGTCTCCTCTCATCATACCCAAAATAGGGTTTCTAACCCGAAATTTGTGTGCATGGGTCAGTTTCTGGGGATGGGTAGGTCAAAATTTCCCGAAATGGTCGGGTCTGAGATTTGCTGATACGAGAGGTTCGCCGTGACGAAACATGGCAGAGAGCCTTGCTTCAACAGATGATTTTCGCCGCAGCGAAGTCAGATGTGTGCCGCGACGAACTTAGGCAGAAGATCCTTTCTTGCTTCTTGTGCCTTGAGTTCTTCAATTCTGGTCCCCATCTTTAGTGTCCTACAATAGAAAGCAACAAATTGAAGTATCAATTGTCCTAGAAATCAATTGAGTCCAATTAATAACCAATTATGACAATTTAATCCTCAAAATGACACTAACCTAAAGTAAGGACTCTTAATCTAAATTAAGCACAATTATCATTAAAAAGGGCCAGAAAATATCACAAAATCATGGATAATGAAATGAAAAGATAATAATATCTTGAGCTAATTAGTAATCCTCCCCCATTTTCAGATCTATGTTTCGACCAAGGAGAGATCAAGAGAGAAAGGAGTGAGCTTGAAGTGGAAATAAGGAGAAAGCAACCATCTTGGATCAAGTAAGCTTGGAGTTCAGGTTGGTAGTTGATTCTATGTTGTTTCTTGCTTGATTCTCTTGTTTTTAATGGTTGAAAATTCTGGTTCTTTCCCTTCTTCTTGAGCCAGCTGAAATGTTTATTGAATGGAGAGGGAAGTTTTGTTGTTCAAACTTGCTAGAACACCTCAAAGCATGATAGATCCTAGTGGTTACAAGAGTTTGTAGGTTGATTTTGAAGTGTTTTCTTTGTTATGTTGCATGAGAACCTTTTTGGCCAAAGCAAGATCTAGACTCTAAGATGTTTTTTTCAAATTTTTGAGGTTTCCATTGTGTTCAAAATGAAAAATGGTGTAGGGTAAACCTAAAGAACAAGTATTGGAAGCCATAGAATCAAAGTTGCAATTTTTGGATTTTGAACCCTAATGGCTCAGTCAGTTCAAAACTAGAAGAAGGGATTTTATTTTGTTAAATCTAAATAGATATTTGGAATCTACATAAAAAATCATGTAGGAATGAGTTAAGAGGGAATTTTTAGGGTTTAAGGAAATAAACTCTAAAAATTAAAGAACAAATGTGGATGCTTTAAGGGACAAAGATTGTCCTTGAGTTATGTTATTGATTTTTATGAGGAATAGTTGATGATTCTTGCTGCCTTTTTATGGATTGCCATGATAGGGTTTGGCATTTGTGGAAGCAAAAAAGAAGAACAAGAAAATCAAAGAGCATTGGATTATGGTAGTAAGATTTAATTAACCTTAATGTTGAGTGTTGCATTGATTGCTATGCAATTTCATGTGCTATTATGTGGTTGAACTAAATGATGATGATGATGATGATGATTGTGTAGCTATACTCCTTGCTTTATGTGCCTTGGTTATTACATGTTAGAGTGCTACATGTATGAGGTATAGTAGTTTCCTATTAATAGCAAAAGGTTGGAATGCTTGTAATTGATGCATATTAATGTTTTTGTTGATTGATCTTGCTACTGTATGTAACTAATATTTTAGGGACTAAATCACCAAAAGGGAGGCTTCAAATCCAAGGATAAATATAGTGATGAGCTATGAAGAAATATTTATATTTGGTTATGTATAAGTACGTTAAAAATGGCCAACTATAAGATTTATAATGATTAAGCAAGTTATGAATTTTTAAAGTTGGGCTAGAAAACTAGATTTTTACCTGATGAATAGTACAAATTTGAAAATCATCATTTTTCATGAATTTTAGAGCCCAAGACCATCCAATGTGGTCTAAAATGGTTTTAATTAAACCCTAAGTGGATTTGATAGTAAGGTGTGACACAGAGTATGCCTCATACTAAGAATCCTGCGCCTGTGTCTGAATCTGGTTTTGGGATGAGTATACTTTTGAGGAGTTATATTATAAAATTGATCAGAGACCTTTCATCAAGGAGCGACCTTTTCCCTTAGACCCCCTGACCACCCTTTTGTTCGCCAGCTCTGTGCATCCCAATTGATCGGTTTAGTCCAGGAGCGTTCTATGGGCAATGATGTTTTTATTCACTATTTCTACACCTATGCCCGATTCCATGGTTCTATGATCATTGACTTTCGCAATGTCCGTGTCCATCACTCTTTTACCACCGAAAACATCTGCTTCTATTACCGCCTACCTCCTTGTCGCCATTTTGGTTATTCTGCTTACCACGATAAATACCCTTTTGATGATGTCCTCCAAACCCTGTGTCATGAGGGTGCAACTTGGCATCACCCCCACACTACAGAGCAATACCTTAAGTGATCCGAGTTCTGACCTGAGGCTCGTCCTTGGTTGTATTTTGTCTGTAACAACTTAGTCCCCACCACCCACCTAGCCAACATTCCTAACCGCCAAGCCCTATACATCTATCTTCTCATGACTGGCCGCTCATTTGATGTAGCCAACACCATTTACTCAGCTCTCCATGATGCCATCAACACCCCCAAACTCACCAACAGCATCATCTTCCCTACCTAGTAACTGACCTTTTCCGCGCTGCTAATGTCCTTGAGTACAACAATGACAGCTACTTTGAGCCAGCCCTTTTATTTCGTTATGACCACCTTAAGTAGCCTGTCATTGGACCACCTCCACCCATCCAACCTGTTTATGATGTTGGAGCAGCTCATGCAGCTGGTGCACAAGCTCCAGAAGTCCCAAGAAGGCCACCAAGGCCAGGAAGATCTAAAAACTCCTAAACCTGTCACCTCGGACACCCTGGCTGATGATATTGATGAGTTGGCAGAGCATGTCCACTAGTTGCGGGTCACAATCCTTCGAGACATGAAGAGACAGAAGGACCGCGACGCTCTGTATGATAGAGATCAGCGCTATCGTCATTAGGTGGATGCTTTGATTGCTGAACAGCTAAACTTCCTCCTACCTCTCGAAGAGGATGACCCTCAGAACGGAGCCGGAACATCGAGAGCAGGCACTTATGGTGCAGGACCTTCTAGGTCTGGGGCGAATGATAGTGGGATGCAGTAGTAGTTCTTTCTTTGTGTTTTGTTTTGTTTCTTGTTCTTTATGTCTGTTTTGCGTCGGTTTTGCTGGATACTTGTTAAGCTTTTTAGTATTTTCATTACTGTGATACATTGGATGCTGGTTTAACTGTTTGGCTACTGATGGCCTCTTTATTTTGCTGTTATCTTTATGCTTGCATTGCTTTCTTCCACTATTTTCACTCATCCATTTTGTTTTGCCTGTAACCTATCACCCTTCTTCCTCCTCTTTGTGAATTCAATGTGTTGTGCTTCAATTTAAAATTGGACTTCACAACTTCCGATTCACTTGTTGATTGGTTTGCATGTATAGGTTGAAACATTGAGGACAGTGTTATGTTTAAGTGTAGAGGAGGGATATCTATTTTTGATTTCAGCAAGTGCTTCATTATGCATCTATTTTGATCCCTTAGGTGTTTTAGAACTCATTAACTGTGGCATTTTTGAAGTCATTGAAGTTAACTTTCTGGGAAGTTTGAAAATTGCATTGCATTTTGCATCTTTGTCAACCTTCGCCGCGGCAAAGTTAAAAAAAAAAACTTGAATGCTTTGCAGTTTCATTTTTCTTTCTCCAGAAATCCTCCTGGCTTAGATTCTTAATACTCCTGCATTTTTTTAAAATTACTGAAAAATCGAAATTATGCTTGTGTTTTTAGAAAACTACTCATGCTTTTAAATGATGGTTGAACTTAGACTAGTCCTTCCCCACTGTTTTTGACAAGGAGTAAATGAGGGTATGCTTTGAAAATAGGATTATGCACTTTCAAACCATGAGATTGATTAATTGAGATACTAGCCTTGTTGGAAGGATATTTGGGCCTTAATTTGTTAAATTGTGTGAATTTGTTTAGTTTCATATTTCTCTAGAACTTGTTGTAATTCTTAATCAAAGCCTGGTGAATCAACATGTTGTGGACATGACGGAGGCATTTGATTCCAAACCCCTATTATCCAAACACAAGCCCAAAAACCTTACCATTGTCAAACCCTTTGGACCTATACTTTGAGTACATGCATGCACATAAATTGTGGATTTTTGTTCTGTTAGGCCATATATATGTCAAAAAAAAGAGAAAAAAAAGAGGAAAAAAATAATAAATATGATAATAACAATAATAGTTATTTTTATTATTATTAACTTCTTTCTTCAGGAAGGTTTATGTTTATGGCATAGGTAGAATAATTGTTATGCTTGTACTCAATTTTACTTTCTCTTTTATCCCATCCATTTCACTGGACCATCACCAAAATTTATGAACCCTAAGTCCTCTTGATTTCTAATGTGTGGTTCTTGTGGTGGAGAGGTAGAATTATTACAAGCCTATGGTAGAAATTGGACTGAACAGACTTAGAGTGAAATAATCCCAAAACAAGTGAGTTGAGAGCTAAACACATACCTCTGAGAAAAATCTCTTTTGCACAATCTTTTGGATTAAACATCCATAGTGTTTATTTTCTTAGCATGTCTTTACTTTGCCATTGTCAATCTCCGTGGGAATTTCTTGCTAATCTTCTACTATCATCTTTAAGCATGTTGGTATTTCTCATTGCACTTGTGTCTTTTTGAGTCATTTGAGCTTTGTCCGGAAGTACAAAGGTCTAAGTGTGGGGGAATTTGATTGAGCTCAAATTGTTTATACTAATTAATGACTTTTTCCATATTTTTGTTACACTTTTTGGCTCATTTTAGTGATATTTGTGCTTAATTGAGATTGAGGGTCTTTGTTATGAGTTAGTGTTATCTGAAGGTAAAATTGTCATATTTATTCATTAATTGGATTTAATTAATTTCTGGGACAATCGATACCTCAAACCATTAATTTTTATTTCAGGACACTCAAGAAGAAGAGCCAAGAGTGAAGATCAAGGAAGTCCAGCACACAAGAAGGATTGACGCCTCTACCAAGTTTTGCCGCGGCTAACTTTATCTTCGTTGTGGCGAAGAAACTACTTCAGCAGAAGTGCTCTCGGCCAAGGTTTCACCTCGGCGAACCCTCAAATCAGCAACCCAACTCGAACCATTTTCAGAAATTTTACCTACCCACTCTCACAAACCGACCCAATACACCCCATTACCGGTTTAGAAACCCTATTTACATGTAAGTGACATCATTCATTCAGACCACAGCCCCCATCTTCGTTCTCTCTTATCTTTCTCTCATCTAACCCTAATTTCTTCCATTGTTCACTATCAAACCTCCACCATGGGAAGGTCATATTCATTCTTAGTTGAGATACTTTAGATTTCTATGAGCGGCTAGGCATTTTCCTTCCTCTTGGAGGTGTAGCAATGGCTGGAGTTCAATGAGCTAAGAAGGGGAGTAGTTTAATACTAGTTCATGCTATGAATTTATGAGTTTCTAGGTTTAGGATTTGTATTTTGTAGCTGAACTACTTGATTATAGTTGTAATCAGCTTGGATTTTCATATGTATAGTGAATTGATTATTGTAGAACTTTGAGCTTGAATATGTGAAGTCTCATATATGTCAGTTGTAATCTTTTAATTCTCTTGACTCTTGCATGGTTATGTTTTGATATTGAGACGATTTTGATTGCATTTGACCTGTTGCATTAATCAATTTTTCTATACACACTAAGAGCACTTAACAAGATCTTGAGAAATGGAGTTCATTTATCAAGATTCTGGACTCAAAAAGTACTTTGAGGTTTATCAATTCGAAACTTAGTAATTTCTACTCCCATATCAATTGATTTTGAACTATGACAGCCTAAGCACACTTTCAAGAGGAACTTAATTATCATTTGGTTATTGTCTACTTGCATCCATCACTTATTCCCTAAAATCCAAAAAATTATATACATATATTTTGTTTACCCTTCATCCAATTCACTCAGTGATTTTGAAAAAAACCAAAACCCCTTTGTTTATATTCAAGCTTGCATTGCATGACATTTAAGCTAATTTAGGTCCATTTCGCTAAGGCTCTGTTTAAGTGAGACGACTCGAGGTTGCACCCTATAGTGCAATCCTTGGATAAAAGTTTTGATTTAACCTCCAAGGTCTTAAAAAAAGGTATTGGGTAAGAATCTCCTTCGCCGCGACATACTTCTACTTTCGCCACAGCAAACCCTCCGCATTCAGTTCATAGACTGTCTCGGCCTACTTTCGTCGTGGCGAACACTTCTGGAAAAGTTTTGAAACTTGAACTTTTTGCTTCTCCTTCTGTGCATACACACTCATACTCATACATACACTTGTATCCATCACAATTCATACTTTTATCTGACTTTGTGTGCTGCAAGTCATTTTTTGGCTGCTTTTTCTCTGTGACTTTGTTCTTGCATGCCACGAAAAACAAAGCTTGTACCCTTTAACCCTGAGATTGAGAGAAGACTCAGAGAGATACGAAGAGAGAAAAGAGTTGAGGGGACAAGCAAATTAGTGGTTGAACAAGAAAACATCTCTGTGGAATCTAGCCTATCTAGTAGTGAGAGTGAACCTATTGAAGAGGAGATCATGGCTGATTTACCACCTAACCCACCTAATCCTAACCCCAATGCTAACCAAGTGAGGAATGGAGGCAATGGAGGGAATGGAGAATAAGAGAGAGTGGGAGAAAATAATGGGAACCCTAGAAGAAGAACATTAGGGAAGCCACCACATCTGATGTCAATTTTGACCCATTTACTACTGTGTGCCCTAATTTTAAAGTTAATTTGGAAATTAAAGGTTTATTAATTAACTCACTTCCAAAATTCCATGGCTTGATAGGAGAAGATCCTTATCTTCATTTGCAAGCCCTTTCTATGGTTTTGTCAGAGCATGAAGCCTGTGGGACCATCACTGGATCAAGTGCTGTGGAAGGTTTTCTATTTATCATTGGAGGGTAAAGCTCGAGAGTGGTACATGAGCCTTCAAGGCATGTGGCTGATGTATATCACAGTTGGGGAACTTAAGGAAAGCATTCTTAGAGAAATACTTTCTGGCTTCTCGAACTTCATCAATGAGAAAGGAGATTTACTCAGCTAAGTAAGACTTTGATGAGTCTCTTTATGACTATTGGAATAGATTCCAAGACCTGCTCTCAAGGTGCCCACATCATCAAATTCCAGATAAACAATTGGTGCAGTATTTTTATGATGGGTTGAAGAACCAAGAGAAGGGTATGTTAGACGCTGCATCAAGAGGATCTTTGGTAGACTCCACTGTAGAAGAGGCTTGGGATTTGATCAGGAAAATGGCCCGAATCATCAACAATTTAGTACAAGAGATACCCGAGTAGTACATGAGTTGGGAGCTTCAACAGTTCACAACAGAAGGATGGACACCTTGGAATCAAAGGTTGATTCTCTAGAAAGCAAAATGACTTCTCAATTGTCCTTATCACTGCGGAGTTGAAGAATATGAATGTGCATAGACCAGCATCTCATATGGATATTACTGCCCCTAGTTGTGAGACTTGTGGCTTAGTTATGCATATTTCTAGTGTCTTTCCTAGCCGATATGAAGAGGTATCTGTGGTTTTCTAGGGTCATCTAAATCAAAAGTGGGACCCTTACTCCAATATTTATAATGAGGGGTGGAAAGCGAACCCTCGACTTGGCTAGAGAAATGAAGAGAGTAGACCTCCAAACAGATTTCAGAAGAGTGGAGGAGCTGGTTCATCTTCAAACCAGTTCTAAAACCAACCTCAGGCCTTGACTATTCCACCTAAAGAAGACGCAAATCAACTCCTGCATAACATGATGGCCTAATGAAAGAAGAAAGACTTTTAATGCAAATCAGTTCAACTCTTTGGCTTCATTGATTCAACAAGGCTCCTCTAAAAATGATGCTAGATTCAGTGCTTTAGAGAAAAGAATGGAGTATTGGGAGACAAAGGCTGAGAACATCAACTCCTATGTAACTCAGCTGTCCAATAACATGAGTGAGCAACTGAAAGAGAGCCTTAATTATCGTTCGCTTAGAGGTTCTCACTCAAAAATTTATCCAAGCTATGCAGTAATGCTAACTCAGGTCGTTCTCTTTTGGGAGCCTTAGTTAGATATCTAGGTTAGACTAATGCTATGTAGAGTAATGAAAAAGGGGGTTTTTGGGTTTTTTAACAATTAATGAAATGCCAAAACTAAATGCAATTAATTCAAATCTAAGTTACTAGTTTTTTGGATTTTTCTAGATAGTAGTAATGTAGTGAAGTTAATGAAATGTAATCTCTTAAATATAGCTTTGAAGCAATCATAGTTCAAAATTAATTTTTGGGAGTAGAAATCACCAAGTTTTCTAAATGAAAAACCTTAAAGAGCTCTTTAAGTCTAGGATCTTAATCAATGTCACCCATTTTATAAGATCCTATTAAGCTCACTTAGTGTGTATATTAATTAATGCACTTGTTTAATGCAAGCCTAGATCAACTCAACAATCAAACAATACCATGCAAGAAGGAGAGTATCAAAAGAGTTGCATAGAAACATACATGTAACCACATGTATTGAAGCTCAAATTCAACACTAACTAATCCAATACACAAAATAATCATCCAGAATTGATTACAACCATAATCAAAATAGTTCAGCCCAAATTTACAAATCCTAAGACCTAGAAATTCATAAATAAAGAACTAGAACTTATGGATGAAGCTAACTCCCCTTTGAAGCTCTTTGAACTCATGCTTCTGTTGGAAATTGTGCCCTAGGGGCCAATCATTCTATTTTGAACATTGTTAATTTATGAATTTATTAATTAAGTTATCATATTATTTGCATGTTTACTGTGATGACTATCCTTGGATAACTCATGGTTTATCCTAAATGTCCCTGGTCGGTCATCTATGTGGGAGCAAAGATGAATAAGACCAGTATGACTTTAAGATATATAGAGATATAAATTAAAGTCATAGGCACATGTAAGAGTACAAGGTGTTGGACCGACCCGCTATGAGAGAGCTGCATGGGTTAAGTCATAAGCTTCTCTCATATACAAACCACGTCACTATGCCCTTGACCTGAGATCATCATGGATTCCTACATGAGAAACGCTTAGCTTTGACCTAGTCAAAGTCACTTTTGACTGAGTGATCATAAAGACTATGTTCAGGCTTAGTGGTTTTTCATGCGGAGGAATGTGAATGGTCAAGATGGAATTTGTCCCTCACATTCGTAGAGAGACATTACTGGGCCCCTCGATGAGTGAGTCTGAGAAATGTATGGCCATACTATAGTGGAAAGGTAGTTCCGTTTCTATACTCAGACTACTCAGGGATCGAGAAAGTAACGGTCATGAATAGGAGGATGACGTTCT
Organism: Neltuma alba; assembly: GCF_004799145.2. Taxonomy (NCBI): domain Eukaryota; kingdom Viridiplantae; phylum Streptophyta; class Magnoliopsida; order Fabales; family Fabaceae; genus Neltuma; species Neltuma alba. The sequence goes on along the minus strand of NW_021635662.1, from coordinate 1,015 downwards.
CCATGCCTCATCCATGACCAAAATGTCGTGTGACAAAAGGGACGTGATATGGTTGTATGAAAGGTTGCATGGTTCAATGATCCTCATATGTTTTGGGTAGTCGTGATGTCTTGCTAGAGACCGCTTACGACTTGTGAGTCATTATAGTTAATGGCCCACTGCCAACTTCATATGGGCCTACAGGGTCGCACACAAAATAGCCCAACACGAGTTATGATGTCCAGATTCATTGAATCTAAGATATGTCCAGATTCAATGAATAAAATAGGGTGGACGTGTATATATATATATAAATTCGTATATATATATATATAATATAAGAGATATTAATTTATAAGGATAAATTAAATATATAAATTCCGTCATCTCTTTATTAAATAAATAAGTGAATTAAATCTGTGAGACGGATTTAATTTAACCATATTTATTTAATTGTTCTCTTATCTGATTAGGCAATATTTGATATTGTATTAATTTCGGAATTAATTTAGAGTTAATTTCGAAATTAAATATTATTAATTAACCTATATAGCATCCTATATATTTGATATAAGGAGCTAGGGTTTAAGAGTGAGAGAACTGACAGATAAGAGAGGAGAGAGGACGGATTTCGAAAACCCTAGACGGACATAGGCGCTAGCACGCCGTTCGAGGTTGAGGGCTACTCGTGTGGATACCGTTAGAGGAAGCCGACCGGAGTTGTCGACTTCGAACGACAAAGGAGGCGAGCAGAGCATCCTGAACGGCCGAATCATCGAGTCACCAGGAAATCGAACACCGAAGGTAATGCTTCTTACTACCTAACTTAAACGCGATCGGTAGATCCGGCAAGGGGTTGAAAGTCTTAAAATTTCGAGTTGTTTTTCCACTGCGCGTCGTCTTTCATTCCCTTCCCTTCAGTAAGTACAGCCTCTATCCATTTGGAAACATAATCAATAGCTAGAAGAATGTATATAAATCCAAAGGACAAAGGAAAGGGACCCATGAAATCAATCCCCCAAACATCAAAAATTTA